>NC_133661.1:73837643-74137643 GCF_037893015.1 Macrotis lagotis | reverse complement strand
ATTATGGAGTCTAAAACATTTTGCTAGGTTTATGTTTTTAGGTCAGAGGTTAAAAATGATCTAATACTGTGATTTGTAATAATTTATTATCCATTTAAACCCCTTTTCAAAGGAGATGGTCAATATATCATAGAATTGGGGGGGGAGTGAATTATCAGCTAAAAAGTGAGCAACTGCTAGCTGACAAGACCTATAAGTCATTTATTAGAGTTCCCTAAGAGACATCTAACTATCCACCCTAGCTATTTTAAGCCTTTTACTGAAGAATATTGTAAAAAAACAGTCTTCAAGTAAAAAGCCATAATCAGTCATCATTAGTTGATACTTTTATTTTCTACAAAAGCAGTTTTCCAATTTCTTCTGGAATCCATCCCATTTTATCAGATTAGATTTAGCAATTGTCTGAGGGAAAAAATATTGTTACTTCCATTAAACACAACAGAGACAGCCCATTCCCTGGAGAATTTCAGTGAGCATGAATGGAGCTGTTTCCAAAGATGAAACAAGGACTATAGCAAAGCCAATCCTGTACTCTTTAGAGGACTGGCTTTGGACATTTTATATTGACAGTTGGTTCTCCCAAAATCATATTGTACCTTAGATCATGTGTTAACCCTCAGGGGAGTTAGTTTGTCCTTCTCTAAATTTTTTCTTTTTTTGTCACCTAAAAATCACCTGTTGTCCAAAGGATTTTGCCCTTAGGTACCCCAAATCATTTTGATAACCACAGCAAAATAATTTCTTAAATGATTTCTTCCTGTGAAATCTTTTTAGTAGATCACTATTGTACCCTATAGCATGGAAAGCAAAGAGAAATGAAGTGATTTTCCTAAGACTGGACAGAAATGTCAGTGGGGCCAACTTCAGGGTATTCTGTTCTTAGAAATTGCATTGTTTTTCCTGGACCTCTTTCTTCTCTAGTGATTATTTCTACTTTGGTAAGGTCTTGTCTTGTAACAGATAATGTCTTGAAATAGCTTTATCAAAGTTTTTTGTTTGGGATTAAAGAGGTGAGGAGGATGAAAGTTTACTTAGGTTTAATAAACTTTGTCATCCACTTCTTATCCATATTTGGGCTGCCCACTAGGCTTAGTGGCCATTTTCTTGGAATAATATGGACATCTATCTTTCTGTAAATTGTAAAGAAGGAGGAAAGTGTGAAGGAAGAGAAAATTAGAAAATCAAGAAGTTGATGTTTATTCATTGAATGACTAAATACTTTAAATTTCTAGTACATTCTGTTACAAGAAATGTAAAGATCTGCCTACCTGAAACCTTTAGCGAGTAGAAAACTTTTTTGTGTCAATTATTTTTAAAAAGAAGTAGGGTATATTAATCTTTTCATTTCATGGATGTTTGCGTTATTATGGCCTTTCATTATTCAGGGATTTTAATTGTAGACCAAAGTTTTTCAGGTTTTAATTACTGTGGAAGTTGAATCTATCTTTTTAAGAATCTATGATTTTTGTTCTTGTCACTCACTTGAAGCCCCTTTTACCCCTTAGATAGTTTTTGTGAATGGCTATAGCTGAAAAGTTCATTACCTTGCAGCCAGCCTTTTGTTGATGTCTCTCTAAAAGTGGCTTGAATGCTTAGGCTTATAGTACATCTTCAGATCCCTAGTTTTGTAGGACTATCAGAGCCTGCAAACTGTTAAAATATAGCATTACCTCCAGGCCATAACTGAGGCATTAGAAGAAAAGATTTCTGTAGAGGAACAAAAGGGTATATTTGCACATTAATGAGTTTGTTAGCAAAATGTTAACTATTTATGTGCAGACATATAGCTTAAATTTTTCTTTATCATTTCATTTGACATAGGTATGTAACAAAAATCTTAGAATGACAGAGAGTATCTTCCAGTAATAATTTTGTCAAGGGTAAGAAATAATTAAAAATTTTCCCACATTTTGAAGATGAGTTGAACTTGACCACCCTTCTTTATACTGAAAGTGCTATCTGGGGAGTATTATGTTTTACTTGTGGATTTAACAAACGAGGAGTAAAGTTTGTAGAACTGCTAACATGCTTAGCTTCTGAGATGTTGGCATTGTTAGCTAAGGACATGCCAGGGTGACTTTTTTATGCAGCACATTTTTTTAAATCCACTTTACTTTATTATAGTGCCGCCTAATTAATATCTGTGATGTGATGTTCCCTTAATGGAAATGGCCATTTCATCATCTGTATTTGATCCCTGGCTTTCTGCCACCTCGCTGCTTAGGGGAGTTTTAGCCATGTGCCATAATCTATCTGCCTGATCAATTACATTCCTTCAATGATGTATCTTGACTCAATGGGCTAATGGCTGTGACTATGCTGCTTGAATTTGTGGAAGAGTCTGAGAAATTGGAAATAAATTAAATTTGACATGGTTGTGGAGCATCTGGTTAGCATCAGGCTTTTTAATGAATATGAAACAGGTCATGCAAACAGGCACGTGCTTTCATCCAGATAATATTATCCTTTTACAAAGAGGTGAGGTGAATGTTCAGAGATACTAAGGATTTTTTTTTTATAGTGTCTGTATGTTTCTCTTTTTTTTGCTGTGTTTTCTTCTCAGGATACTTACGAGAAATAAGGGTTAAGAAAACACTGATTTAGGAATTATTATTTGCTGTGTTTTCTTCTCAGGATAGTTATGAGAAATAAGGGTTAAGAAAACATTGATTTAGGGAAAATGGGTAAAACTTAACATTTTTCTGTGATGAGGAGTAGGGGGAGCAATAGGTACGGATCACTTAAGGGACTGATTGCAGGCTGGTACCTTAGACTGCCCCAGAAAGCACAAAATTCCATACTATTTCAATAAAACTGCCAGAGAAACTGCCTGAATATAGAAGTACTTACTGCTTTTCTGAATGTCATTAATATTATTACTTCTACACACATTCTTTTTATTAAATTAATAACAAAAGGGTTTTTCTTTCTCTTCTTCCTCCCTTTTCTTTTCTCCCTCCTTCTCTCTTCCTTTTCTTTTCACTTTCTCCTCCCCTTTCTCTCTCAGAACCCCACACTTACATACAAAAATATGATGATTTTAATAATAATCAAAGTGGAACTTTGTTCATTTGAAAATATTTCACTTTGTTGTTCCATGAACATTTGTATAATGTTTCTTTTATATCAGCTTATTTCCAAAATATTGGCAATGTCAAATAGCCAATTGATCTAAGTCAAAACTAAGTAGTCAAATAGCCAGTTGATTAAGTCAGAACAAACCAAAAGTTTTGAGGCCCAAATCCCTCAATTTTCTTATGATTTTGGGGCAGTATTTTCTAACCTTATCTTAAAATCCTGATTTAAAATCAAGAGAACAATCTTTATTACCAACATGAATTTCATCATTATTCTCAACTCTTAAAAATTAGTAGTTTTCACATAAAATATTTTATCAAAGAAGGAAGTGTATTTTTGGATTTTTTTGCATTTCTTAGTACATTATTTTTTCTTCTGATTTTATTTAAAAGTTCTATTCTCTGTCATAATAGGAAATGAGAATACTTATTCCTTAAAGTTTAAGAATTCCTGTGCACTCCATGGAAATAAATTACTCATGGTATATAATTCCTTATTTCTAAGATTCATAGGGGAAAAAAAGCTTGTTTTGTTAGCTGCAATGTTTCTTCCTTATTTAAGCAAGCCTTAGAGAAAACAGAGTGAGCAAGGTCATTCAAACCTCTTTCTTGCCTTGGCTTTGACTCACACATTTTTAGCCTACTTTACTAAACATCAATTAATTTGAATTTTAAGCACCTTCAGAGCATCTAGTATGCAGTGGACAATATACATAATTTAAAGGTGCTTAATTTAGGGAGTTAAAGAATTTAATTTATTTAGAAAAAATTAATGTGTTCATATTTTGATTTCTCACATCACTGGGAAATAAATCTAACATTGTTTCCCTCAATAAGAAAAAAATGAAATTAGATCCTAACATGAGACAACAGAAACAATCATTTGTAGTGCTTTAGATTTACACCATATTTTTAATATTTAAGAATTTGGCAAGTATCAATTTTCACTGAAATTCTGACTAGAAAGTGTTTTCCATTGCAGGCAACAGTATTGATTTAAAATATGGAACAATGTCCCAGAATTTTTTTCACCTTTGGTTCCTGATTCTTAATTGGACAATGAAATTTATTTTTCAGAACCACATAAAGACAAATACCTTCTGCTGCTTAAACTTTTTACTAATAAATTTGGAGAAATTGGAAGCACAGAAGAGTGCAGAGTGAATTTTATTTTAAATAATGCTGTTAATTCAGAAAAAAAATCTTAAAAATCTTACATCTTCTTTTCTCCATGGTACAGTTCCTTTAACTCTTTTTGACTCTTAAGTCTCTTCTAATGTATCTCTTTTTTTTCCAATCCAACAAGCATTTATTTTGAGTTTTACAATTTTCCCCCACATTCTTGCTTCTCCCCCCCCCCCACTCCTCACAGAATGAAGTCTGTTAGTCTTTGCATTGTTTCCATGGTATGAGAGAGAAATCTTATCCTTAAGGAAGAAAAATAAAGTGTAAGAGATAGCAAAATTATATAAGAAGATAATGGGTTTTTTCCCTAAATTAAAGGTAATATTGGTCTTTGTTTAAGCTCCACAATTCTTTCTCTGGATACAGATGGTATTCTCCATTGCAGACAGCCCAAAATTGTACCTGATTGTTGCACTGATGGAATGAGCAAGTCCATCAAGGTTGATCATCACTCCCATGTTGCTGTGAGGGTATACAATGTTCTTCTGGTTCTGCTCATCTCCCTCAGCATCAGTTCATGCAAATCCTTCCATGCTTCCCTAAATAACCATCTCTCCTGGTTTCAAATAGAACAATAGTGTTCCATGACATGCATATACCATAGTTTGTTAAGCCATTTCCACTAGTAGAGTTTTGCATTCTATGTCTTCCTGTAGCTCTTTCAACTTCTCTTAAGATTTTGGATGCTATACCATTGGATGTGTAAATTTAGTATTGAAATTACTTTATTGTCTATGGTACCTTTTAGGACAATTTAGAGTCCTTCCTTATCTCTTTTAATGGCATCTATTTTTGCAGCTGCTTTGTCTGAGATAAGGATTGCTCCCCCCTGCTTTTTTCACTTCAGCTGAAGCAAAATATATTTTGCTCCAACCTTTTACTTTTATTCTGTTTCTCTCTGATTCAAATAAGTTTCTTGTAAGAAGCATATTGTAGAATTCTGGTTTTTAATCTTCTCTGCTATTTGCTTATTTGCTATTTGCACATTCAAAGTTATAATTACTAACTATAATTATATATTATATAATATATAATAATTAACTATAATTCCTAACTCTTTATTGTCCTCCATGTTATCTTCCCTGTTTGTATTTTTCCCCTTTTTTCCTTTTATCCATATTCCCCAGTATTTTGTTTCTGAATACTGACATCTTCACTGTGTTTGCCCTCCTATATCAACCCCCTCCTTTCTTTCCCCCTTTCCCCTTGCTCCTTCCCTTCCTTCTGTTAGTTCCCCTTTTTCTCCCCTTCCCATTCCTCCCCTCCCCTCTCCTTTTAATACTTGAAAGGTAAGATAAGTTTCTTAACTTAACTGGATGTAAGTTAACTTTAAGCCAAGTCTGATGAGATAAAGATTCAGGAGGTTCTCACTTCCTCCTTTCTTCCTCTCTATTACAATAGGTCTTTTGTACCTCTTTTTTTTTTAATTTTAATTTTTTAGGTTTTTGCAAGGCTGCAAGGCAATAGGGTTAAGTGACTTGTTTGAGGCCATACAGCTAAGTAATTATTAAATGTCTGAAGCCAGATTTGAACTTAGATACTCCTGACTCCAGGGCCGGTGCTCTATCCACTGCGCCACATAGTCACCTCTGTACCTCTTTGATGTAATGAGATTAACCCCATTCATTCTCCTGCATCCTGCCATCTCCTTACTGTCCCCCCTTTAAAGGAGGTATTGTTTTTAAATCATTCTGAGTTACAGAAAAGCTGTGAGTGTCCATCACTTCTGGCTAAGTATATTCTCTCTAATAGAGTTACAATTCTTGAGAGTTATTAGAGTCTTTCTCTAAGGTAGGGATTTAGCTTGTTTGTTTCATCTTACCAGATAACAGTTTTTTTTCCTCGTTAACTTTTTTTTTAACCTTTTCATGTGTTTCTTGAGCCTCCTGTTTGATGTTCAAATTTTTTATTTAGCTCTGGTCTTTTCATCAGGAAATGTTGGAAGTCTCCCAGTTCATTAAATGTCCATATTTTCCCCTCCACAGAAGGCTTGGCTTTGCCAGATAGTAGATTCTTGGCTGCATTCCAAGCCCCCTTACTCTTCAGAATATCTCATTCCAAGCCCTTCAATCCCTATGTTGATGCAGTCAGGTCCTTCGTAATCCTTACTGTGACTCCTTGGTATTTAAATTGTTTCTTATTGGCCACTTGCAGGATTTTTTCTTTTATCTGATAGTTCTGGAATTGTGCCACAACATTTCTTGGTGTTTTCATTTTAGGATCTCTTTCTGGAGGGAATCGATGTATTCTTTCAGTAACTGTTTTGCCCTCTGGTTCCATGATATCAGGGCAGTTTTCCATTACTAAATCCTGTAATATTAAGTCCAGGCTTTTTTCTCTTCAACGTTTTCAGGAAGTCCTGTAATTCTCAGGTTGTCCCTTTCTGGATCCGTTCTCAAGGTCATTGATTTTGCTGATGAGGTATTTTATATTTTCTTCTATTTTTTCAATCTTTTTGTTTTGTTAAACAGAATCTTGTTGTCTCATGAAGTCATTAGTTTCCACAGATTCTATTCTTTTTTTTTTAGTGAAAAATTTTCTTCATTTACCTTTTGCAACTCCTTTTCCAATCAGTCAATTCTATTTCTGAAGGAGTTTTCCATTTGCCCAATTGATGATTTGAGAGAATTATTTTCTTTTTGCATTTGCCCAATTGAGGATTTGAGAGAATTATTTTCTTTTTTGTATTTGTCTAATTGTATTTTCTAATGTTTTGTTTTCTTGTTGCAAAATGTTAATTTTCTCTTCGGTTTCTTTTACCAATTTTTCCAATTGATTTTTTTAAACTCCTTCCTGATTTCTTCAAGGAAGTGTTTCTGGGCTGGAGATCAATTCATATTCTCCTCAGAAGTGCTAGATCTTTCTGGGTTAAAATCAGGTTCTTGTAAGTATTTCTCAATTGGGTCTACTTTTTCACTGGTTTTTCTTCATTTTTCTAGGATCTTGTGTTGGCTGGCTCTCAGAAGTTTGCTTTTGAAGATCCTAGAGGCTTTGTTCACTTGGCTTAGTAATTCCAATGGCCAGCCAGTAGTGGACAATGGTTGCTTTCTCTGGAGTGATTGGAGCCCTCTCCCATTCCTGGAGGGAGGGAGGAGGGGCAGCAGGGTCTGAGTTGACCTTGAACAATGGGCTGGAAGCCAATCTCCCTTTCAGCTGAGTGGACTCCTTAGTCCACACCTGTGCTTGAGGGGAATGGGGGGGGGGTTGAGGTGGCTACTGTTTGTTACTGGAAGAATGCTCCAAAAGTATGGAGTTCGGGTCCCCCATGGAGCTGAAAGATTTCCAGGCTGCAGACCTCCCCTCCCCCTGGTCAAAGACTCCCAGCTAAAGTTGTAAACTTGATTCTCAACCTGCCTCTCACCAAAATCTCTAAGGATAACATCTCTTACCAAAGTCTCTGAGGCTAACATTGGTGTTCCCCCACCACCACCCCATTGCTGTCCCTGCACTGATCCTCTGGTCTCCTCTCCCAGTTCACCCATGGTCCCCTGAGACTGACCTTATTGTAGGTGTTCTTCTCCTAGCTTCTTTTTCTGTTTTGTTGATTGAGTTTCTGTTAAGAGGTTTCTTTCATGTTATTTTTGAGGGGACACAGGGTGCTCTTAATGCAGTGCCTGTCTTCTCTCCACCATCTTGGCTGGAAGTCCAGGTCTTTTTTTTTTTTTGATCAGGAGCATGAGGATTTGTCATGCTCTCTTTGCATGACCTAAAATACAAGTTCTCTATGAAGCAGTGTTCTTTACTGACTGAGAACTCTGAGATAACAAGTTCAGATTTGGTTCTGTGACCTTGATTATTACAGCAACCATTCTATTAACTTACCCTTAGTTACCCTATATTTTGAAAGGCATATCAATGAATTCTAATCAAACAAATGTTGAGTTAACCTGGTCTTTATCTTGGAACCAGTGATTATTAACATGTCAGAATTATCTTTTTTAGTTCTTTCTTTTTTAATTTGTTCCTTTTTTTGGTTCCTGTTGAATAAAATGATTATTACGTCTTTAAAAAATGTCTTCACCATAAATATTTCTTCTTATTGCACCTTGATTCTCCAAATGAAAAGGGACCTCTTTCAGCTTTTTAGGTTCATGTGAGCAATAATTTAATAAAAGTATCCTGGCATGTGGGAGATTTACTCTTTTTTAACTGGTATGTATGTGGGCATAAGATCAAGCCAGTTGGGCTCAAATATCTTTACCCTTCTTAATTGTTGCCTTTATTTCTTTTCTATTTTAAAAAAGAAATATAAAGCATAGGAAAATACTTTGTCAAAATGACTCTCTTGCTTTGAGTTTTCAGTTTTTCTCAGGTGTTGACTATAGTACATTCTAATTTTTATCCTGAAAATTTTAGTGATTTTTTGTCTTCCCCAGAGGCACTATGACAAGCAATATAATTTTTTTTTTTTTGTTAAATAGAAATATATTTGTGGCTCCATCTCCAATCCAAGTTAGTTATTTATCAATATATTATTGTAGGGAGGTTTAGGATAGTTCTAATTCAGTGAATGTTAATTTGTACTCTCATGTGTTTTTCCAATCCTCTTTCCTCATGTGTTGAATTCTTAGCCTTTCAAAAGCTTCTTAAAGTACTTTGCCTACTGATAAGACAACTCCCAGAATCAATTATTTAGCTTTTCTTAGCAAAGTACGTATTTGTATAAAATTTCTTATTTTTCAAGTCTACAGGTTTACAATTAGTAGAGTAGCAGAAATATACCTACTTAAAAGAATGTCTTGAAATTTTTTCTCAAAAGGAAGGAGTTGAAAGACAGTGAGTTTTTATCTTAGTTGAATAGTAATGTAATTTGTACCCTTTATATAAGTCATATAAGCAGAAATGTTTTGGTGTTTTTGTTTTTTTCTTTATATTTGTCTTTAAGGGTAAAGAGGAGTGTCTATAAAAAGGGGTTTTCTCTTAAAATTTGCTTTTACTAAAAATATTCAGGAAGAAGGAAGTTTAGTAACCAAATTTCCTTAAGAATAGGAAGAGCAGGTGTTAGAAAATCATGTGGAAGTATAATAACAAATTAATCATTTCAGGTACTGAACAGTACAGTGAATACATAGGCTATGCAGAAACATACCGTTGGGCCCGAAGCCATGATGATAAAAGTGAAATGTAAGTTTTACTCTACATTTCTTGCTCTGTGTGTGGTTGTATTGTTGATGGAATATGAAGGAAATAAATATGAAACTTTTCCTATGGCATTCCCAGCCTCTTAGGCTGCTTTAATTGTATATCCAAATGTTTTAATCTTTCATATTTCAGCTTGGATATAAAAACATAATGTCTCATCCTCCAATGAAGGAAAGGAAAAACTGAAAAGATAATAAATTAAACAAAGATCTTGAGTAATTCTTATTATTCTTATTGGAACAGAAGAAATATAAATATCTGAGTATAATTAAATACCTGTCCTGTCACTCTCAGATTCCTAAAACTGTTGAAGAGATGTTCTTTAAAATCAAGTTGCTTTGCCAGCTTGTTAAACATCATAACTCTCTTGTGAAACTATTTCTCAGTTCATATTTCTATATGGAGAATACTGAGAATTATTTGCCCCAGATCACATACCATTTGATAATCAAGTCCCAGTGGACTTGTTTTTATTCATTCTCTCTCAAAATCAGTGTTGAAAAATTGGATACTTTATGCCATTTTATTGGAGTTAGATTTTATGTATAATTGATGGAATTGCCTGCATCATTTTTTTTATTTGTGAAAGAAATATCAGTGTGGTAGCATTGATAATTAAATCAAATATTGCCCAGGTGAGCCTTGGACTTATTCATGATATAGTGTCTTGAGTTGGGTCCTTGTATATACATTTGTACCACCTCAATTTTATTATATGTAGTTTTATAAAATTGTATTATCATTTACATAATTACATTGTGATGTAATTACAAACCAAGGAACTTACATCCAGTATGAGAAATAGAGTCATAGGGCTTGAAACTAGAAAGGATCTTAGATGCCATTTAATCCCATTTGCTTTACACAGCTAGGTAGTAAGATCCCAAAGGATTATGTGATTTGCCTGTGGTCATATATTTGCAATAGACCTGAAAGGGATTTAAACCCTGTTCTTCTGATTCCAAATTCAGCTCCTTTGTCATGGCTAAATATATATCTAATGTATATGATATGTAAAATATATATCTATTAGATTGTAACAATAATTTCTTAACTAGTTCCTTCTTGTCTTGATATGTACAATATTGGTATCTGTATTGCTACCATCTGTTTAGAAAATTGTTTTTTATTATCAATATGGTAAATAAATGCATGAGATAAAATATACTGAATCATTTGGATTTATATAATACTTGTATTCTTAGAGTAATCTTCTTTGCAATAGGTGGTAATATTACAAATCCAGTAACTGAAAGGCTACTACAAAGAACCCTAAGAATTAACTTAGTATAAGAGAAGAGTTAATAATGACCGAGTCTTTACTGACCAATGGTCAAGTTTGTTTTACTTTATTCTGCTTGTCTGTTACCAGGGTTTTAATTTTTTAAAGGGGGAGTTGTGAGAGGGAGAAAAAATAATTGCTTGTACATTTGAAGAAAAATCCTGTCTCCGTCCTGTGCAGCCTAAATCATGATGTGTGTTGTCTCTGTTTCTTTTTCTCCTCACTCTAGGGATGACTGGCAGAGGCGCTGCACGGAGATTGTGGCTATTGATGCGCTTCATTTCAGACGCTACCTCGATCAGTTTGTGCCTGAGAAAATCAAGCGGGAGCTGAACAAGGCCAGTAACCTTATTTCTTAAATCACCAGGGAGGCGCCATCTACTTAGTGCTCTTTTATTAATGCTGCAGTTAATGCTTTCCGGGAATTCTTGCAATGTCAACAAGCCTGCCAACAGACCTCCTGATTTAATGGTGGTGTCAGCTTGTACAGAAGTACAGAATGTACTTTCCATTTTGTAATTGTGTGATTAAAATTGGAACTTGCCAGATAGGCTTTTGCTTGGTATTATGCCCATGTCTGTGTGTATATATGTGGAAAGTCAGGCAGTTTTTAATTCACATTGAAATAAATTAATCTGCCCCTGAATGGTTATTCCAAACCTTCTTTGACATTTTCTCTAAAATGTGTATTTTTAAAAGGAAAAATAAAGCCAGTATTATTGTATGATAGATTAGATAGGTTATTTAATGTTTCTATAAGTTGGCATTTTAGTAAACATGATGTTTTACTACAACTTATCCTGCCCCTATAGTCATTTTTTTGTTGTTGACATAAGCATGAAATGTATCAGAAATTTTCACACTTTTTTTTTTTTTTTTTCAGATTTTTGTAAGGCAAATGGGGTTAAGTGGCTTGCCCAAGGCCACACAGCTAGGTAATTATTAAGTGTCTGAGGCTGGATTTGAACCCAGATACTCCTGATTCCAGAGCCGGTGCTCTATCCACTGCGCCACCTAGCCACCCATTTTCACACTTTTCATTGTAAACTAAGATACCAAGTACCACCCGATTTCTGATATTACCAAGCACCTGTTCTCTTTTTCTCTGTATTGTACTGGCTTCTTAGAGATAAGTTTGTTTGGTACCCACAGTTTGACCCAATTTTACAAGCTATTTTTTTTCTTCTTAGTAGATAAATATTGTTACATAAAATGAATAAGATACCAAGACATGAAGCTTTATTTAGCTTGGCTACTAATATGATTAGTTTCTCCAGGCCAACTTTTGTGACTATGACCAGGCTAATCTATTTCTCTGAAAGGATGTCACAAATTCATCTTGGAGGATATATTCAAGAGAAGATATATCAACATCCTCTCCTCTCTGGCTTTTATCTCAAGAACATTTTATCTGAGCTTGTACTGAGTAGACACTGGCTCCAATAACATTAGCTGCCAAATTGATTTTTAAAAAATCAAGAAGACTTTTAATCCATTTACAATGTTGAAGGGATTTGGAGATATTGGCTAGATTATCCACATTAATCTAGAACTTAGTCCTGAGTCTATACTATATATATATAAAACTCCTTTTATTCTAAACTACAAAACTTCCATACCTATTAAAGTTTTACTTTCTTTTTAATGTTTAGAATTTTCAAAAGGACTAACTCTCAAAACATCCTTCTGTCCAAAAATATTGAAAATGAATATGCATACTTGTTTTTGTTTTCAAAGTTAAAAGGCTAGATAGCTTTCACTCCTGCAAAAATTCCTCACTGAAAATAGTACAACATAGGTTAAATTCTATAATTTTTTTATATAGCATCATATATTTCCTGGTTCTCTTCCTTTTAAACCTGAGCCTGTTAGACAGATGTCAGTCTTAACATGTAAGAAATTCCTGAGAATTAATCATGTGAATCTTTTCTTTACTTTTTATTGTCCAAATAATTCTATCTTTGAACAGTATAAAGTATCCACTTATTATGTTTCTAGAATTTGCTTAATAGATGCTAATACAGCCATCAGCCAGAAATATCAGTGTAATCATGAATTCAGCATAATAACCATGGACCATAAATATAATTTTAATTATATAGTGGGAAGAATTCTTTTTAGTTTAAGACAGTCTTTGTCTTGAGCAGCTTCTAAGTAACAATTTGTAGTCAGTCCAGAAGTACAGATAAGGGACACATATTTTAAATTATAACTAAGCACTGTTTATTAAATGCTCAGATTTGAAAGGCACATAATCATAAAGACTAGTTTTTTTGTGGAAAAGGTGCACTTGGAGGGAAAGTATTTTAAAGGGAAAATAGATATAAAATTGGTATAACTATGATTACATCTTTAAAATATTCCTGAATCTTCTTTGTTTATGGGTATAAAATAAATTTTATTTATCTAGACTAGTTTATGAATTTTGGACTTGTGACACACTTGCTAAAGAAAATTTAACTGTATTCTTGACCCATTGGTTATATTTTCATATACTTAAGTAAATCTGTACTCTCTCTGAGATAACTACTCCTTCTACTGCTGCGCATTCCAAGTTTCTCATACTCTTACATTTTTGTCCATGTCTTCCCAAAAATCTCCATAGAAGATCTATTTATATTTAGCAGCTGGAATCCTCCTTTTGGTCTCTTAACATTTTGTGAATGAAGCACACAGGTTATATACTCTTCTTCACTCTTGTTACCCTTCTAACTTAAATCCTTTTTCAATTATACATTTCCTTGTTAATGTCTTTGACAGACAAATCATCACTGATAATAAATTGCAGACCAGATACACGCATTTCCATTTCTATTTGGAATCACAGTCTTTGAATAGCAACCAGGCATGTGTTGATGTTAAAAAGATGTTTTTGTGTGTATTCGGGAGCAGTTTGGAATCTTTGAAAGAATTACACAGGTTTTTTTTTTTTTACACTTTCCATTATTTATTTATTTATTTTGAGGTTTATGCCCCCCCATCTTATTTCCCCTCCCCAACCCCCACAGAAAGCAATTTACAGTTTTTTGAATATGAGGAATTGTGTTCTTATGAGGAAAAGAAATACCATTTTAAGTCTTTTTTTTTTTTTTTTGCACAAATGCTATAGATCTTACCAACCCCAATTTAACCTAAAATTTTTTTACCAAAGGAGCATTCCTTTGCATTTTATCACTGATGGTAAAAAAAAAAAGAGGCAGTGAACTTATTTATTAAATTTCAGTGACAGATTAACTAGAAAACCAAACCATATACCTTTGTGCTTCTTGGATTAGCCCAAAGTAGTCTGTCATCTATAAAAACTGCATTTCTTTAAAATTAAGATAGGTGGATGAATTTTCTATTGCTCATTGATAGTATCCAGGAGGTTTATATGATCCAGCTGAGCACATATGAAGACAATTCTGAATTGAATAGATTTCACATATCATTAAATTATGCAAATATAACTTTAAAGGAGAAATCTGTACTCAATCATTTCAGAGATGACTTTTGTACAATTTTAGTTCTTTTAAACAGAAGAAAATTAACTTAATATGAATGGGAGAGCTGCATTTATGATAGACTGGTTTAAAATCAGTTTTTACAAAATCATAATATGAGTTGTGGGACTCTGGGTATCTTTTTGCTATTCTCAATTACTCAGTGAGAAATAATTGAAAGGTAAATGTGGTGAAGTGCTTTGTTATTTCCTAACAGAGTCGTATTTCTATCCAGGTTTCTTCTGTCCTATTGGAACCACATTTTGATTTGCTAGTTGAAAGGGGGAATATCGCTTTTTGTTGAACTAAAACCTTTAAATAGTACTTAATACTGTCATTGGTCGGTGGT
Source organism: Macrotis lagotis (assembly GCF_037893015.1). Classification (NCBI taxonomy): domain Eukaryota; kingdom Metazoa; phylum Chordata; class Mammalia; order Peramelemorphia; family Peramelidae; genus Macrotis; species Macrotis lagotis. The sequence goes on along the minus strand of NC_133661.1, from coordinate 74,123,126 downwards.
ATAGAAATCTAAGAGTATTGTGATTAGAATGATATATAACTATACCATGCAAAACTGTAAACTGCTGTCTCTATGAAGAATGAACCAGTCAGTGGTTCATTGAGCTTAACAAATGTTCACTTGTGATCATCCCCATAACCTTCTGTCAATTAGCTCATGTAGAGGGGACCATCCACTTGATCACCATAAGAATCCCCCATCATTTTCTGTTATTTGTGGAGTTGGTAGATTTAGCCAGTATACAACATGGAAAGAAATTGGTATTGAGACAGTATTTGAACACAAACAGTTCAAAACTGGCTGCTGGTTCTTCTAAAGAACCTAAAGTTTAATCCCTGATAATGGTCTTCAATATTTTTGTCTCTTTCGTTTTCAGAAGTATTAGGTCAAGACATCAGTTATAGAAATTTTTTATTCCCAAATACAGTCAATTTTAAAAAAAAACCTTGTAATTTTTATTTCAAGATTGCATAGTGTACAGAGAGCTGGTCACCAGGTTCAAATCTTACCTCCAACAAATTTTGATCATATGACCCTTGACCAGTCATTTAACCTCTCAGGAGTCTAGGCTAAACATATGACCCACAAGCTACTGTTACACTATTGAGTACAACCTGATACCAATGAAAACATGAAATTGTGAAATAGTTAAATAAATATTTAACATTAATAAATATTAAAAAATAAAAATACGATGAAGCAAAGATAATTATTGATATGTTGTTTTTTTGAGTCAGTGTACTGCCACAGGGATCCTTCTGTATGTTTTAAGTGATCCCTTTCTATTTGTGTTTGACACCACTGTTCAAGGAAATTCTGTGACAGTAAATTGCAGAAAAGATGGCTAACCAGCTTTGCTAGAGTAGTCTCCTTATCTAAGTGTCCTGTACCAAAAATTCAAAAGATGTTAAAACCTGAAGAAATTAGTGTTAATACTAATGTTAATTAGCATATATTGTAATTAGATAGTTAATATTATTTGTTAATTTAAATTCAACAAGGAAATTGTATTAGGTAATACTAAAAAGGAAATCAAATGTTACTACTGTTTATGGCATTAATGCAATTGTTACCAAAAATTTAGAAGATTTTTTTTAAGAAAATTTTTTTTATCTAAAGATAACTATATAAGCTCCTGAAGTGGTTGGAAAGACCAAAACTTTTGCTAAAGTATGGACTTTGAAGGCTAAATCTGACATAAAATATATTCTTCCACATGTCTTCTGTGGAGCATAATCCTGGAGTCTGTACAGTTTAATACCTCAGTTTTTTTAGCTTTTTTTATACCTTACGTTCTGTTCTCCATGTTCACTTTCTTTTTCTCTTTCCTTTTGTAACTTTTCTTTTTTTCCTGTCTCTTTTTATCTTATTTCTACTTCAGATTTGAACTTGACTTTATATGTTGCTTTCTTTTCCTTTTCTGTGTCACTTTTCCTCTTCCTACCTTTGTTTTTTTGCTTTTTTTTAGGACTTGTGACCCCCTGTTTGGTCAGCTCAAGTAAATGCTCTGTGGATATCTAAAGTCCCCTGACTCTGCTCCCTGATCTACTGGATAGTGCCTTATCCTCATGCTTTCCTCATGCTATCAAAATTCAATTCTCTAGTGTAACTCAAGTAGATGTTAAATGATAACTAAAAAGGCATTCACTATTCTGGTTAAGAAAGGTTAGGTTAACTATCTTTGGGTATTGACTTACTAGCTTGAATAAATAATTGACTTAAGTCATACCACTCAGTTTAATCCCCCCTTTGTGGACAAGTGAGAAGGAAAGTATGTGATCCTGACCCTAGGAGGGCTTTCCCTATTAGCTTCCTTCTTTGCTATACATAGAAGTTAGTCACAGCTCTGTTTGCTGTTTCTTTTCTGGAGACTGTTTAGTCTTCATTTTTCACTGAGGAGAAGTGATTATTGTTACAGAGAAAAGATACTTATCTTCCCTAAGCTTAGTGTGATTGGGGATCTCCATGTGCATATTGACCTGGTTTGGATTACTTCAGCCAGTGATTCCAAGAATGTTTCAGCCATCAATGCTGGGGAAAAGAGTTATGGGACCCCATGAGCTATAAGTCTAAAGGTTTTTTCTCAATTCATTGAGACAGATTTTATTTGACTATAAAAGTTTTGTTACAAATAGTCAATTTACATGATCTGCATGCCTGATGACTGATTAATGTGAAATACAGTAAGGATTCCATATACAGCTGAATCATGCCTGATTCATTTTGGAATTTTTACTTGCTTATAACTCTAAATTCTGTTTATTAGTTCAGTCTTTGTAGATTGTTACAACTTAAATATTTTCAGTAATAGTTTGGTGTTGTGACTTTAATAAATTTAATTATGCCTAAATAATTAAAGTTTTATACACTCTCAATTTTTTGGGAGAGGTTTTAGGGTTTTTTTTTTTTTGGCAAGGCAGTGGTGTTAAATGACTTGTCCAAGGTCACACAGCTAGGTAATAAGTGTCTGAGGCCAGATTTGATATATACGTTCTTCATTTTTATGCTTGGTTTCACACAATCGTTTTTAAACACAGGTCCAGTAAGATATTTAGACGGTTTAGAGAACCCATTTAAGATAGGGAAAGACTTAAAAAGGCTAAACATTTTTAAAAACACTCATCAAATATATATATATATATATATATATGAAAAGAAAATTGAAAAGAGTGAAGACTGAGTGTCTTATCTGTGACTTGACAGAAAACTGCTTATTGCTTTGTGGGAAAAGTTTGCTGTTCATCCTTTTGGCATAATGGCAGGGGTTGTTATTTCTCAGCAACCTGTTTAACATTGAGCTTTCTGATATTTGTTATCTGAGAGAGATTTTCTGAATCCCCATACATCTGATGGAGCAGGTAATTTGTGGACTCTTGTGTAAGCTCTGTACTGCAAGCATTGAATAATGGTGTCACACCAAATTATAATTAATATCTGCCAAAATTTATAGCCCAGAAGGGGGTAGAAAGAACAGTTTTATTAATCCACTCCAGACAATGTGTTAAATAAATTTTTATACCTTTGCAAAAACTTCACTGAATGATTTACTACTTTTCTATATGTGGATTTTGTAGAAGCATCTTTCTTTATCCTTGATTTTTCCTTGTGAACATTTGTCACAGATCATTTTCCTTCCTTCATTTACTGTTGTACAGAAGCCTATATTTTAGACTTTATTTGGCTTTGGAGAGAACCTAGAGCAGATTTCCTTGACTATAACATTAAGCCTTTCAATATTGTCTGATGGTATTAGAAAGTACTTATGCCAGGAGGCAGAAAATTCAACTATTCTGAGAATAAAGATGTAGAAATTGAAAATTCTGAGGCCTAACAGATAACTCCACTGTACTCTGCTAATATAATACTGTTAATGCTTAGCAAGCATTTACAGTTTATATTATTCTTTCCTAATGTTATTACATTAACATTGATATATAACATCAGAAGGTACCTTAAAAGGTAATTCCATTTCAATAATACTGTCCATGTTAATATACCTCATGGAAAATTATCAATCTTCTCTCTCAGAACAATGCCAGATTCAGGGAGCTCCAGGGGAATTGAATCCAGGATGTAGCAATTATTTAACCTCAATATTTAACCTATAAAATGGGAGTAATAATTATACCATCTAACTTGCTAGGCTATTGTGAGGAAAGCTCTTTGTAAAACTAAAAGCACTATTTGAATGCAAGTTATTATTGTTGTTAATCAGAATTTTTTAATAAACCACTCAGAGTGTATATTTCTCTTTTTTAATAGAATTTTATTTTTTCCTCATTACATGTAAAAACAATTTTTATTATTTATTTTTACAAGATGTTTGGTTCCAAGTTTTTTCTCTCTTCTTCCTCCTCTCCCCACCTCTGAAAATGGTAGGCAGTTTGATATAGGTTATAAATGTGTTATCATTAACACATATTTCCATGTTAATCACAGTTGCAAAAGAACCACCAGATAAAAAGGAAAAATTTAAGAAAGAGAATAAAGTAAAAAAAGATATACTTTAATCTGCATTGAGTCCATCAGTTCTTTATCTAAACATAGTTAACATTTTGCTTTGTGAGTCCTTTTTACCTTTCTTTAATCATCGTGTGGCTGAGATGAACTGAATCATTCGTAAATGATCATTACATATTGTTTCGGATCCTGTATACAGTGTTTTCTGATTCTGCTCATTTCACTTCACATCAGTTCCTACAGGTCTTTCCAGGTTTTTCTGATATCTGCCTGTTCATTATTTCTTATTGCCCAATAGTACTTCATTACATTCATATCTTGTTCAACCATTCCTCAATTGATGGACATCCTATCAATTTCCAATATTTTGCCACCACAAGAAGAGCTGCTATAAATATTTTTGCACATGTGGGTTCTTTTCCCTTTTTAATGGTCTCTTTGGGATATAGATCCAATAGTGATATTGCTGAATCAAAGGGTATGCACTGTTTGGTTGCCATTTGAGCATAGTTTCAAATTGTTCTTACAGATTGGTTGGATCAGTTCACAACTCTACTAACTATGTATTAGTGTCCCAGTTTTCCCACATCTTTTCCAACACTAATCATTTTCCTTTTTTTGTGATATTAGCCAATTTGATAGATGTGAAGTGGTACTTCAGAGTTGTTTAATTTGAATTTCTCTAATCAAATGTGATTTAAAGCATTTCAGATTGTGCATTTCTTAAACACACACCTTCATATTTGACTGGGTGCTTAACTCCTGTGGAGAGGTATAGTAGTGAGCCTCATCTTTGAGAAACACGGACCTCTTAAAGGATTTCTAGCAAGTATCTTTCTAATAAGTAAAGGTAATTTATATTTTATACAGTCGTTTCAGTCCTATCTGACTCTTTGTGACCCCATTTAGGGTTTTCTTGGCAAAAATATTGGAGTGGTTTGCCATTTACTTCTGTAGCTCATTTTACAAGTGAGGAAACTGAAGCAGACAGAATTAGGTGACCTGATGAAGCTTCTTCATTTAAGGCCCAGCACACTGTATTCTTCAGTATCTAGATGCTTAAGACATTTTATAGATCTATCTTATTAACTCTTACTGGTAGAATTTATAATTACAATTACAATTATTTATAATAACTGGTAGAATTTACAAATCATTTCTATTTTTTTTGTTTCAGCATAAGAAATTTAGTTCTTAATGATTCAAGGATTTGCTTTGCTTTTTATGAAGGCAAGTTGGTGACAGAATCTGAAGTATAACTAAGTATAACTAAGAATAAGCTTGTATTTTTATTCTTAGTGTATTTCAGTGAATTTCTACTTTGAACTATATTTTCTAACTTTCTCAGAAAAGGAATAAGTTAAAAAACCCCAGAAGCATGGCTTTAGCATTACAAAAGCATTATATCAGAATACTTGTACTCACATATTGCATAATTCTTGTTTTCTTATAGGCTTACTGTGGTTTCTTCCGACCTGGAGTTTCTTCTGAGAATCTTTCAGCAGTAGCTACAGGAAACTGGGGGTGTGGTGCTTTTGGGGGTGATGCTAGATTAAAAGGTGAGTGAAAAGAAAAGAATGATATAATATATATATGTGTGTATATGTATATGTTGTTTGGGTCAGAAGTTAATTCATTCCTACAATATCTCCTTTTTTAATTATGAATTTAGATATTATCAAAGAATACTTCAAAATACAAAGATTTTATATGAAAAAACATTCTAAAGTTTTTAAAAATAATCTATAGTAACTTTAACATTAATAACAAAATTTCCTTTTTGTACCCTGTTGTAATTTCATTTTGTTTTTCTTCTGAGTGTTTTTTAATCTTTAATGGTGATCACCCCCTCCCCCTTTTTATTTTATATTTCCATCATTACCCATTAATTCATCACCTAAAAAAAATCCAAAAATGTATCTAGAAGCTTTCTCTGTGGCAAATAAGTATAGTCAAAGCAAAGCAAGTCAATACATTGACCATGTATAAAAGTGTGTGTTTCATTCTGTACTTCTATTCTGTCACTTTCTTGCCAAGAAATGTGTGAGGTATACTTAGACTCAGTCTTTTAAAATCATTATTGATTACTACTTTGTTAGAATTTTGAAGTCTTTAGAAATCATAGAGTATCTCTTCTTTTAAAGAAAATTGGATTATTCACAGGTTTATGGTACACAAAACCAACTGAGTAAGAAAATATGACTTGCTCAAGAAAGTACAGTGAGTCAGACTTTGATATTTGTATTTCTCTACTGGCCTTCATTAAGACAGAAAGACTGAGAAAAGTAAGCTGTTGAGTAGGAGTATTGCATTACATACATGTGTATGTTAGCTCTGTCCTTTAGCATAATCTTTTAAATAGTCAATTCTTTGGTAGTGCAAGAATAATTTCTTTTATTATATAATCCTTCAGGTGACCAGATTTTTGTTATACAGATAGAACCCTATTCACCTGATTAGTCAGTTACCCTTTAACAAACCAGAATGGTTCTGTACACCAAGCTAAGTTCCTGACTTTTACTCACCCCCCCCCCCTTTCATCCATATCTTAGAATTGTTACACATATCATCATTCAGAATGTTCTGGACTAGAAGACCCAGAATTCTGAGATTCCTTTATTTGATCTGAACCTTTTAGTTCTTCCATATCTTTGTATACTTCACATGACAAAATAATAATAACAACAATAGCTGTTATATAACATTTTAAAGTTGACAGGGGGCTATATACAATAGCTTATTAATATATTATGTATTCATTATAATATACATATAATCCGTTTCAATTTCATTACAACCTTTTCAGATACTGAATAAGGAAACTTAGGCTGAGAAGAGCCTAAGTGACTAGTCTATGGTCACATCTATCTTGAATCAAGTCTTCCTGACTTCACAGCTTTTTTGGGAATTCCTGCCCTCGCCCTGCCATCTTGACTCAAGTCTTCCTGATTTCAAATACAGAGCTCTCTCCTATACCAAAGTTACACCTTGTAACTTTGTTCTTTCCAGACCTTCATTCATTCTGGTCCTCCTTGCCTCCCTACTTCATCATTGGAGTTATCCAAGCTATTTGTGATCCCAGATAAGATGAAAATTGTCTTACCTAATCCTTTAATACATCTTATTCTCATGGTCATATGAGAAGAAGGCAGCCCTTTCTCAGTGGTCTCCTCACCATGTTGATAAAGGCCATTTTTGCTTAGAAGACTTATCTGTTCCCTTGGCACACTAAGCTTTCTCTTCTCCAGGTTAAACATTTCCATTTTTTTTTCCTGCTCACTCTCTTGAGGATGCATTGCAGCAGCATTGCATTTGTTCTGAATCCCTCTGACTGCAGAACTAGGAGCACATGTGGAGGTTGCACATTTCAACTTGATGTCAGAAGCAACTTCTGATAGTTTCAGTTGTCCCAAAGTAGATTGGGCTGCTGGGAAAGGGAGGGGGATTTCCCCTACCCAGATGTTCAAAGCTGGGTGATATCTTCCCAGGTGTAATGTAAAATGAATTTGTTTAAGCTTGTGATGGACAGGCTAGCTTTTGAGGCCAGACCCCTTTTAAGTGCTAGACTTTGAGATTCTGTGAGAAACTGTTTGATTATATATATGGGAAACAGAAGGGGTGAAAAATCTTAGTAACTTGGATACCTTTTTAAGTTATCCTTCAAAGGATGAACAGTAGTGAAAGTATTTTTTGAAGTAGGCTATTTGTTAGAAAAAAATCATTGCAATGTGGACTATCTGCCAGGAAGTGGGAATAGTGTTATTATTTAGTCATTTGTTTTATTGATTATAGTGAGATTTACCTTTGTTTATTTTGACCACAAACTGTTTGAATGATCTGTGTATCCTTTAGTCATTTTGGTGTCATCTTCAAATTCTGGGATCCTGCCAAGTTTAATTGTATTTTTGTATTAACAGATAATTTTTAAAATTCAACAATATTTTAAAAACATATAGTAATTTTGTTTATCTTTTGAAAGTGAAAAATGCAGTTCCTGATTTTCAGTCTATCTGATTCATTCTTTATCTTCTGAGATTATTTTAGGGAGTCTATTTTCTACTCTGAGCTTATTGATTTTATGACACCCACTTTTTTCCTGTTTTGCACTAAGTAAAATGGATGACCAGGCTTATGTCATCAATCCCCAAATCCAGATCTGCACGCTCCTGGCCATATTTGATTGTCACCTCAAGAATTTTTTATATGTCTGCATAAGATCTCATTCTTAATTGCTATTCTCCACTGTATATAACCTTCAAAAAAATCAGTTAATGTCTCAATTCAGAACTAAATTTTGTTATCATAACTACCTTATAAATCAGATTGAAACTTTTCACATATTCATCTCCTTAATCTTTTATATGTAGCCATTCATCACTAGCTAATTGCTTTCTCAGTGTTCCTTATACCCATCCTTTCCTCTTCTTTCCTTCTACGATACTAATTAAGACTTTTATCAGTGTAGTAAATAAGCTTTTAGTTGTCTTTTGTCCCCCTAAGTTCTCCTTTGGTAGAGTCAGATTGATTTTCCTTAATACTTCTTTCATCTTTTTTTGCAAGGCAAGTGACTTGCCCTAGATCACATAACTAGGTAATTATTGTCTGAGGCTGAATTTGAACTCAGAACCTCCTATCTCCAGGGCCAATGCTCCTTTTTATGGAAAATTCTTTGCAAACAATGTGCTACCTACTATTTGTCTGTCTAATTTAACCTCTTTGGTCTTAATTTTTAATCCTTACCCTCATGTCCTCGTCCTCTCTCTCTCTCTCTCTCTCTCTCTCTCTCTGTAGTACATACCTTGTTCCATAGTATATGGGACTCACTGTCCCATAAATGTTCCATGCTTATTCCTGACTATATATCTTCTGTTATGTTCCCCTTGCCTGGCATGCCCTCGGCTATTTCCTGTGCCTATCTATATTTTATCTGCTCTCCAAGGCAACCTGAGGTTTTTCCTCCTCCATGAACCTTAACTCAACTTCCAGTCCTTGTTGGTCTTTCCTGTCTATGAATTCTTAATGGATTTAGAGTCTGTACCACATGATTCAGAACATTAATAGAATTTTGTGTTATTTTTCCCATGTGGATGTTAATGTTCTCTCCCCTTCAGTAGGAATTATGTTTTATATTTGTTTTTCTTTTAATTTGCCACAATACCTAGTATGGTACTAAGTCCCCAATAAATATTTATTCATAGATTGACATATTTTGCTTTTACAATTTCTCTCCTTTCTGCCATTGGTCACATCATTCCACAAAGTCCTTCACTCATGTCCTTCTCTAGTACCTTGTCCTAGAGTGGATGTTGCTTTGGGCCCTTGAAGGACAAATTGGTGGCAGATAAGTGTTGGCATGTCCAGGATAGGCTTTGAACATGGGCTCATCAAATGACACCTCGTATCTACCTGTCTTTGGAGAAGTTCTTCACCATAAAACTGGCCACTGACAGATGCTATTTTTAGGCCATACTATCTTATAAAGCTTTTTGGAAATAAAGATTATCAAGCAGCAGCAAGTATTGTAAAAGAGTACTCACACTGATAAAATTGTAGATCTTTAGATATATTAAAGAAGTTCACTCTAAGTGACATGGCTCTCCTACCACTTCACAGTGAAGAAGCTGTGTGTGTGTGTGTGTGTGTAGATATACACATATACATACACCTGAACCTTCCTTTAATCAGATTTTGACACATTTATATTGAAAAAATTGGGTTTCAATAATCTGTTTAGAAGCATTCAGGTAACTTTATCCCAGGGGACCATAATTAGCCACAGTTTATTACTTCTAGACAGTTATACCCATTTTAGGAGAGCATATCTTGAAATCTACTGAAGAATCAATTTCTTGGATTTTTTTTTAAACCGTAAGAAAACTGCTGATTAGGATAATAAGGATTTATTTAGAATCATAGTTTGATAAGTTAGAATATTCTTTTAAATGTGAATTGATTACTGTTCATTTGATCCTACTTTCAGTAGTCAGCAGCTGATTGTATTTGGACTACTTATATTCCCTAAAGGTTATGAGTTCATGGATATTTGTGAAAATCATTCACATGTTACCTTTAAAAACGTGTTATTTATAATCAGTATTGTTCTGACCTATGGAAACCACTTGTCTTGAGATAATTAAATTAAAGAAATCAGATTCTTCAGTATCAAGGGATCTCTAGAACTGAGCTGTTTTATTTTAGTACCTCTTGGTGGCAGTTTGGTATTTTGCATATTAATATAGTTAAAACATATCTATATCTTTTTGTACAAGGGATGCATTTACAGTAACAAATATTTATTCTGACTGATATTGGTGAAAATTAATGGGAAAATTAGGTTTTGGGGATGTGATATTATTGGAGTCTTTAAAAAGTTTACTTTTGGATTGGAGGGACAGGAAGAAGGTTGGAAGTTTATTATAATATAAATTTTTTTTATGGTAGAACACAAAACAATTTTAAAAAGAAACACATAGCAACCAAAAGTAGCTCCTCCAATTTCAATCATTCTTCTCAAATAATGTGTCAAGATACAGGAGAGTTTGATTACTGAGAAAGGTGGCATATTGTTCTTTTGGACTCGATCACACTAAAACTAATAGTAAATTACATACTGAAGAGGAAAATATATAACCCAGGTTTGATTCTATCACATTGAGTATCCTCCTAGCAGCCTAGGAAATTGTAGACTCAGGTGTTACAGAATCCCTTTTTTGAAAACAAATGAAATATAAGTAAGCAGGTAGAGAGAGAATAAAAATTATTTGAGTTAAAAAAAACAACTTTCAACTGTTTGTTGAAGAACCATAAATGAATGCCAAAAATTGAATATTTTAAAAGTTCGTTTTACTCCTCTCCCTTATCTGTGATCCCAGATTAGTATGTGGTAACGATTACATGGCCAGGGAAACCAGAAAGTAGAGAAGAATGTATTCTCTAAGCTTGATATATTCTGGATTTTCTTTGAGAGTTATGGTGCCTTTGTCTTGTGAGACAACCTGTGGCAGAGCTAATTCCCACCATGAAGTAGCACCAAAAGTTTTTGGTGTATTTTCAGTCATATTTTCACATATTTTATTATAGACTTTTAGAACTGGTAGGAGAAGCTCTTGACTAGAAGTTGTTTTTTTTTTTAAAGATTTTATTTGAATTTCACTATTTTTCCCCTGATCTTACTTCCCTCCCCCCGCCCCCCCAAGGCAATTTGTCAGTCTTTACATTGTTTCCATGGTATACATTGTTCCAAACTGAATGTGATGAGAGAGAAATCATATCCTTAAGGAAGAAACATATATAAGAGATAGCAAGATCAGAAAGTAAGATATCAGTTTTTTTTTCTAAATTTAAGGTAATTGTCCTTGGTCTTTGTTCAAACTCCACAGTTCTTTCTCTGGATACAGATGGTATTCTCTATTGCAGAGAGCCCCAAATTTTGACTAGAAGTTGTTCCGGAGGATAGCCTGGGATTCAGAAGTAACTGACAATTCCTTATTTTAGGATTTAGAACTTGAATCTTAGAGACTATTTAGGCCTACCCTCTTAATTTATAGATGAGTAACCTGAGACCCTGAATGATTAAAGGGCTTACCCAACGTCATACAAATTATAGTTGCAGAGACCAGATTAAAATTTAGAGCCCTGATTCTAAACACAGCCTCTTTTCACTCTATAGGTAGAGCAATCATGTTTGTGTAGTCCTTCCAAATATTGTCATATTTTTGTTCATTTTATTCAAATAAGAAAAACATTTATAAGTATTCTTGGCCTATCATACAAAAAGGACTACAGCTGGAGTAAAGTGACACCAGGAGTCAAAAATCATAGCAAGACATGAGCCTTGCGCACAACTAGCTTAATCTCAGGCGGGGGGTAGGTATGTATTACATATGGTAATAACTGTTAGAGAGCAAGCTAGGTGGGCTCAAGAGAACATTGTAAGCCAAATCACATTTGTGAGAAGTAAGCATTACATGTTCATGGGGTAGTGACATTTGTCTGATCAGAGAAATTGAGTTTAATTTTAAACATGTTAAGTTTATAGAAATTATAGAATGCCCATTCTACGGTTAGAGGTATGTAATCTATTTTTTGTATGGGATCTTAGGGTCTAGATTTGGGAGTTGCCTTCATAGAGAAGGGAGTTGGATGCTATAAGAGAGAATACTATGTGCAGGGAAGTGAATGTACAAAGAAATGTGTAGAGAATTAAGGACTGACTGAACCTTGAGAGCATCAGAAAATAATTGAGGGAGGAATAAAAGTAGAATTAAAAAAGCACTAGTCAAAAAGGTAAGAGATTAAAGTGGAACAGAGGAAAAATTATTTTTCATATATATGTATTTAAAATATATATATATTCAGGTATGTTGTTTATGTATATGCCTATATCCGTGTGTGTGTCTTTGTCTGTGTCTGTGTGTCTGTCTGTCTCCATCCATCCATTCTCCTATTTATCCATCCACATCAATCCTAAAAAGGTTAGAGAGGTCACAGAAAGTGAGATATGAGAAAAGACTAAACTAAAAATCAATCTTTGAGAACTTTCAAGGGCATTTTTTTTATATCCCTGGTGTATGCATATGGATCATTTAAATAATCATACCATTATAAAATTAGTGTATGATATAGTTAACTTTCTGTATCAATGACTAAATGTTGATATTCCTAAAGCAGAGACTTGTTTTGATCTGCTTCCCTTTATTGTTTCATTCATCTTTAAGTGCATTCATTGCAAAAAAGAGACTAAGTGGTTTTTAATTAGTCATGTATACTTGTTTGTTTGTTTTTTTTTTTACAGATCAAAATTTCTGCCAAGAAGAAAATTAAAACCCAACTCCCTGTAGTTTGAATTAAATAATTCCTTTGGCATTTAGACATGCTTGAAGTTAGAATCTGATGCTTTTATATTGTTTCTTGGACCCAGTCCACACACCACAAGCCCTTTGCTATATTGAAGATTCATTTTCTTTTCCAACCAGAGAAGCAAAAGAGATCATTTAAATGTCCAGACAGAATTCTTGAGAGCTGTGGAGAATTTTTACTTTATTTTATTTTATTTTTTTTAGATATTGAAAGCCTGAGGGACATTATTGTATTTTAAAGTACTCTTTAAACTATTATTATTAAGTTATTATAATTAAACTTTTGGAACAATTTTCTTTCTGAAAATCTCATGTCATTTTCATATTTTTACCTTTTTTATATATTCAGGGGAGTAAAGTTGTTTTAAAGCTTGAAAATGATTGATGGGAGAGTTTTAATATGTTTGATTTAAATTTCCAGTTTAGTACCCACATGAGTGGGTTAGCATTTTATATTTTTGTGTGTGTGTTTGTGTGTGTTTATTTTTTTATTTTTTTATTTAGCCTTATCCTTGTCATTTTCTTCTAAAATTCAATTAGTTCTTAGAACCCCAGCCACTTCAGGTTCCCTTAAGTTGGGTTTCTATAAGGACCCACAGTGCAGAACTATCCTGTTAAGGTCTCTTGGTGGAGGATGGTAGTAGGTTTAACATTAGAATACCGTAGTCCAAATATTAGCTGTAGCATATAATCTCTCTGAGCCTCACTTTCCTCATCTGTAGAACAAAAATACAGATAATACTTGCAGCAGATATCTCAGACACTGTGAGACAAGTTCTTTGTAAACCTTAAAGTAATATATAAATAGAAATTGTTAGTATAAACCTCATTTTTTTTTCCTGTCAAGTGAGAATGATACTTGGATTAACTTTAGCTGACATTTTTACAGCACTTTGAAGACATAGAGTATTTTACATATCTCATTTGATCACACGACTCTATGAAGTATATACTAGTATTGTCCTCATTTTACAGATGAGGAAACTGAAACTGAGAGAAATTACTTTCCAGGGTTAAGTTAAGATTTGAATTAAAGTCTTTCTGCCTCCAAGTCCAGCACTTTATTTCACTTCCTCATAGGGTTGTTGTAAAGGTCAAATGAGATGATGTATATAATCATTTTGTCATAGATGAGGGTGCTGTATAAATTATTATAAATTATTTTTAGAGCTATACCTGGATAGAAATGAACAACAGTTAGTCTTAACCTGTTTATATTCTTGATAGTTCCTTATTTTCCTGAATTACACATTGAGAATCAACATGAAATACACAGTAGAAAAGATCATAATTTTGAAGGTCTGAGTTCAGTTCCAGCTTTGTCACTTCCTACCTGTGTTACCTTGTGCAAGTCCCTTCTCTCTGTAATTTCAATTTCCTCATATGTTTAAAAAGGGGAAAAAAGGCATGATGATTTCTCATTCCAAGCTCTAAATCTATACTCTTATAAAATTGGAAATTCAAAATTGTTTCTAACTTGGATAGCTGAATCTATAAAGGTCTTTTATTTATTAATGACATATATAGTCAAGTTTTCACATTCTCACTTAAAGGTAATAAATAATATGCCATGTTTGCAAGCACTAGAGATTCATTAACTTCAGTTTTAATATGTAGAATAGCTTAATTTGGCACCTTTAAAAATGGGTTTACTGAAGCTTTAATAGGTAAGTTGGTTAAGTAGTTTTAATTAAAACATCATCTCTCTTGAGATAAATTACTCCAACACTTAGGAGATTAATGAATTCCAGTTATGGCACCCGGCACAGATACTTGAGAAATGTTAATTGATGAAATTGACTATATCCTTCGATAGTATTTAGAACTGTAATCATGATGAAATGTCAGGTTCTTGCTTGACCTAGGGTATATTGAATTGGATTCTGTCTCTTAGATGTTTTTAAAACTGTTTTAACTCTTATTTAACCTATTTGTTATATAAATTTCTTTTCCCTTTCCTGAGGACAAAGATGTGTCTAGCATGACAACCTGTAATGTGAACATGTTCAATGTTTTTAAGTGACTTTGTTATTTGAGGAATCAGTGGTTTTATTGGTGGACATGCTTCCTCTATTGATCTTAGCTAATGTCTTGGTGAATTGCTACAGCTGAAAAAGCTCTTCCCCTTCCTGTCAGTTTGTTGATAATGAAACTTCTTTGAAATTATCTAAGCAAATTCTTGGCTGGTTGAGGCTCACAGTCCTTCTACAGTCAGAACTTGTGTTCTTTTGGCACAGTCTTCAGATACCCCTTGAATCACTTCTACTTTCAATAAAGTGCAAGAGGGTTTTTAATTAGTCTTTTTTGAGTTTAGCTTTGTAAAGGATCTTGGTTCTAGAAAAGTTAGCATGATACAGAGTAAAAATTAAGTGGGACCAAGAGAACAATATTCACAATATTTATGGCAAGTTAAACGAAGAGTTGACTAAAATGTGAGTTGAAAGTTTGAATGTGAGTAATGAAATGTTGAAATGTGAGTAATGAAAGTTGAAATGTGAGTAATGAAAAAAAAAAAAACAAAGAAGCGCCTAAAGAATAGATAGTGAAATATGCTACCTCCTTCACAGTAGAAAACCAGTCTAGATATTGTCGGACATGTTCCTTTATTGGATATTTTTTGATTAATTGGTTTCTTTGGCACAAGAGGGTTTAATCTTGAGGGAGCAGATGGAAAATATTTGCAATATAAAAAAATTATCAATAAAGTTTTTTAATTTTTAAAAATGGGAATACAAGTTTCATTGATTTACTTGTCTATTGAGTTTTATCAGTACCTCTTCACTAAATCCATTAGCTAGGAAAATCCAGTTTTATTGTCATTGAAAGACCAGTGGCTAAGTTTAATGTAAAATGTCATCTGTCTTTGAGAATAACGTAATTCAGGCAATACGACAGTTGTTTTAGCTTCTGGATTGTGTAATGAAGTGCACCCTTTTATTTTTTGTTGTTGCTTCTTACCATGACATATTCTTAATAATGAATGATAGTAAGACATTTCCATAGCATTGAATATTTGCTTGCTTGATCTTCCCATTAGCCCTAGAAGGTAAATACATTTTTTTAGGGTTTTTTTTTTTGCAAGGCAAATTGGGTTAAGTGGCTTGCCCAAGGCCACACAGCTAGGTAATTATTAAGTGTCTGAGGCCAGATTTGAACCCAGCTTCTCCTGACTCCAAGGCCGGTGCTTTATCCACTATGCCACCTAGCCACCCTGTAAATACATTTTTATAGTGAATTGACTATCCTCATTTTACAGATTAGGAAACTGAGGCTCGGTTTAAATGACTTGCCCAGGGTCACATAGCTGAGAAATATAGGAAACAGGCTTCAGGCTTAGGTATTGCCTGATTCTGGGTTCAATGATCACTACATTATTTTTGTGTTCTTAAAAAAAAAATATATGTGAACAATTACAGCATTGAGAAATTTTTTTTCACTCAGCACAATTCATAATTTCAAATGATTTGTGCAGTAAGACTTTAAGCTAGTATTGTTGCTTACTAGCTATATGTAATATAACTGGTTTTAAAAAGTGAGAGATACATTGGTA
The DNA here is from genome assembly GCF_037893015.1 of Macrotis lagotis. Lineage (NCBI taxonomy): Eukaryota > Metazoa > Chordata > Mammalia > Peramelemorphia > Peramelidae > Macrotis > Macrotis lagotis. The sequence goes on along the minus strand of NC_133661.1, from coordinate 74,106,758 downwards.
TGTATTAACATACTGTGGATTTGTGATTGGTATCGTTTCCTCTTTGCTTATTAAGCCTTAATACAGATACTGGCAGCAGCTGCAGCTGAGCGAGATGTGGCTTATTTCACCTTTGGGGATTCAGAATTGATGAGAGATATTTATAGCATGCACACCTTTCTTACTGAAAGAGGACAGACAGTTGGTAAGTACATGGTAATCTCATCTCTTCTTTAGAAGAAATGTTCACTAAACCTAGTTGAATGTCACAGGTAGGAAGGGAAAGAATTTATTTGGGAAAGAAAGTCAAAAGCAAGAGTAAGTATGAAATTTCTGGTTTTGGTTGCAGTGTTTCAGTTTGCCAGTATAACTGTCTCTACAACTTAAGACATTGAATAAACATAGTATGACTAATTCTTGTTAAAATGCCTTGAATTTGATGGCACTATTCATTCCCTCGTTTATGTTTGTTAAAACTAATAGAAAAAGGGAACAGTTTAGCTAAATGTAGATAGGTAGATATCCTCTGAGTCCTGTTTATTAGGTATAGCAAAACGTTCATTGTTTACAGATGGTTAGGTGGTTTTCACACAGGGATATCACACAGCTAGGTGGCACAGTGAATAAAACACTGGCCTTGGAATCAGGAGGATGGGAGTTCGAATCCCACCTTGGTAATTGATACTTACTAGCTGTGTGACCTTGGGCAAGTCACTTCACCCTGACTGCCTCACATCCAGGGCCATCTCTAGTCATCCTGACCCACATGTGGCTACTGGATCCAGATGGCTCTAGAGGAGAAAGTGAGGCTGCTGACTTAGCACAGCCCCTCCTCACTGTACTCCCATTCATGTGCTTGTCATGGCATCTCCTCCCTGATGTTGTAGTCTTCTTTGAGAATGAAGGACAAAACATTATCACACTTGCTATGTTTCCATTATTTTGTACCTGAACACTTGAGGTTATGAGGTAAAGACAAAAGAGTTTTTAAAACATTTTATTTTATGTAAGATTATTTTGCAAGCATGTGGAAAAGATGTATTTCTTAGAACCAAATTGTAGAATGTTATGTTTTGATTTTCATAAGACTGTAGGGGTACTTTTGTAGGTTTTTTATGTTAAATAGTCTGACTCTTTATTTTCTAGGGCAAGTTTATAAGCTGCTGCTCCGGTATTACAATGAAGAATGCAAAAGCTGTTCAAGCTCAGGACCAGATGTTAAGCTTTATCCTTTCATTTACAGTATCATTGACTCCTATGCAGATACCACCGACCACAATGGGAAAAGGACAGGATTCCGTGGATTGGAATAAATGGAACTCCTCAGTCATTGTGGATCCTTTCTTCCCCATCTTCCCTGTTCTTCCAGTATGCTGTTTGAATTGCTGGGTGTAATATATGAACTGGCTTAACTTAATGTAATTGTGTATATAATCTTGCATTTGTAATCCAGTATGCTGTCTCATTTTGGAGAGAGAAGATTTTTCAGGTTGTCTGTTTAAACCACTTCCATCTTGATTTAGAATCAGTATTGTTAAGTATAATTTTATTTTATTGTTCTTATTCATCAGCATATTTCAATCCATATTCTATAGTCTCCACAGTTCATCAAATTTCTTGCCAGAAACCTGTAAAAGGTTATTCTTAATTCTTCAGTTTTCTTGTCTGATGCCTATAAATCACACAAATTGCCTCTGTAGCTAAGTGAGTATCCAGGTGTTCTGTTTAAAAGCCTTGTAGTTGTTTTTTATTGACCATGCTCACAAATACTACTTTCTCTTTTCATCTCAAACTCAAAGTTAATGTGGTTGCATTATTTGAGTTTTTGAAAATAAAGAGTATCATTCTAATTTTACACACGCGTGCGCACACACACCCCTACACCTCAACATTTTTATATATGTGTATATACATATTTGTATATGTGTGTATGCACACACACATATATGGATATTGACACAAATATACATGTATACATTTTCACACATGTAGCACAGTAAAAATGTCCTGAGTTTAAATGTCTTCAATATAAAAATCATTATTTTTAAACATTTTGATGTAAAGTACCACCTACATCAACTTGTCTGTCCTTTTCTAAATTTTATTTTTAAATATATTTCATGTCCTTTTAAAAATACATTTTACTTTATAATATTTTTGAAATCCTACAAAGATGGAGGAAAATACAAAAGAGGTCTGTGTAAAACAAATATAGATTTGAATGCATTGAAGCTTTTAAAAAACTAGGATCAATATATGCAGTTAGTGGTGGGTGAAGAAGTGTATATAGCAAGAAGTGGGAACTAGGACTTCAAGCTAATTTATCTTTATTGAAATCACTCTGGTATTTTGGGAATGTATTGTTAATAGATTATCAGTGACATATCATATAGAAGCTATTCTCTCTCTCATAGCTTTATTTTCTTCATAGACTCCAGTATGCTTATTTTGTGTCCACAAAAGGTAAATGAAACTGGAGTGACAGAAAATTACTAGGCTTGGGTTTTATCAGGGACTGTCTTCTTTTTCTTAGCTATAGGTAGATGACATACAACTGGAAACTACCTGTGAAAAGCTACTACTCTTCAGGAAATTGGAGAGAAGAATTATATTAGTGACTTGTTATAACATCCACAATTTAAGCTGAAAAATATGTGACCAGGTTTTCAAGGAAGTTCTGGAACATAACCAGACTGTAAAAACTGGTTTGTGGTCAATTAGTAGGAAGTGTTGTCAAGGTCAAGTGATATTTGAAAGCATTTATGGACCGCAAATGTTAGAACCTGAAAGAACTTAGATCTGATTTAGTTAAACATTCACTTTAGAGCTGGAGAGACAAGACAAGGCTTGTTGAAGTTCTGTATTTTGCTGAAAATCACTTAGCAAAGTAGTGGCAGAGCTCAGGACAGGCCCATATATACTTATCTCAGTCTGTGACTCTCCCTTCTTTGACTATTTCATTAGGACTGCTGTTCTACTAGATTTTTGTTGTGCTGATATTGTACCATTTCCCCTATTAGGATCCCCAGGCAAGTCTCTAAGACTGTAAGATTTACAGATGAGTTCCTAATCTGCATCAGTAAAGGAGATTTTCATACCAGGAGTTTCCCATGCTGATGAAATCACAAATATGGACCAAAAATGTGGTTAAAAATAGTTGGCTCATTAGCTAAAGCCTGGATTTATTTTTATATATCTACCCCACATAATAACTAATTTTATTTTTTGAGTAATAATCTATTATTTTAACCAGTCCTCCTCATAAGGTTTCAAATTATTGCCATTATATCAATAGATTCCTCACTGAAGCAACTCTAGGTCTATTTCCTGGCTGGGTAGTTCGGTTTTCTTGAACTCTGCCCCTATGTAATCTTTCATCTGGAGGAGTATTTTCATGGAGCCAATTTAACATTAGCCATCAGTATGATGATATTTTGCATTTGTTGGTACACATATGTTTGGCTGTAGCTTTTATCACAACAGCCTGAGATACTGTTCATTTTAACTTTAACTTAGCCTAGGGCTAAGTTGTTAGAATCTTCCACCTTCATTTCCAGCCCACTTAGGACCTTGGCCTAGTAATCATAGTTAAATTTTTTTTCTTATCTCTATATCAATGACAAGTAGACTTGTCTTCAAATCAAAGGGGACTTCAGTACATAATACAGTATAGAAGTTCACAAACCCAACTGAATGTTCCTGGATTTGATGGTCTTCCAAATGAGCCCTCATTTCACTATTTCTTGGTGCTGAGCTAGGGAAATAGTAGTGTCATCTCTTCCTTCCAAGTTAGTTCCTTTTTCTCAAGTGTAATAAGAATAGTACATTTAGATAGCATGGGAAAGAGAGAGCCATCATCATTAGATCAGTTTTTTCCTTAATGGCCTCTAGGCTATTCAGACCAGATTGAGATACTGAGACCTTTGTTATTCTTCATCCAGAATAGTACCTGAGCTAATAATGTTTTCTCTTTTCACTGGAGTATTCAATAATCAGAGGAGGAAAAATTGCTGTCTCAACTGTGAGATATTTATTGTCCTTTTATTTACTTAAACTAAAGCTAATGGTTTTCATTGTCATTTAATGGTGTCTGCTGTTTTTTTTTCTGTATGAGAATAAAGAGGTGTCTTACTTTATAACCATTCAGAATTCTGTAGTATATCACAAATATATTTCTGATATGAGGGGATGGCAAGAGGGAGAAGGAAAACTAAATTTGAATCAAAGTGCAAAAATAATATTCACGTTCTTCACTAAGTGCCTGACTGATTATTATTCATGAATGAGCATGGATAGGATTAGTTCAGACATCTTAAAGGGAATAAGCCTTCATCATTGAGATGATTTCAGCAGCACAACGCCAGATTAGTGGTTTGGAAAAGAAAAGAACCTTGACAGGAATTCTTTCTGACTCATCCATTTCTCACCAATTTTACTTTTTGGAGAAAATTAACATGCACTTAATTCCCATCTTTTCCTCCCTTCTCTCTAGCACTCTCTGTAGCCTTATGTAGGGAGGAATGTGCCAGAGCTGTTTGTTAAATGTTCAGTGTGTGCATTTACACCTTGGAAAGTGGCAAATGTTACAGACCAGACCTAAGAAAGCCAATGGGGGAAATAAAGGAGATTGACTTGAGAGCAAGCTGTGGGTACAGCCCTCCAGGCCCTCCCCCTCGCCCCTCCCAGCTGCTGGTTAGTATTGGCCAGCTCACAGGCCTCCAGCCACCTCAAATCTTCGTAATGTAAGGAATCAGAATTTTCTCCCATATCAAAGATATTTATGCATTTTTCACCTTTCAGCTAAGTGGAAGGAAAAAGAACTAGTCTGGAAGGCAGGAATTTAGCCAATAGTAAACAACCATTAAGGAAGTGCCTGCCATGGCCAGGCACTATGCTAGCAAGATGAATTACTTTATGTTGTACTTAATTGTCACAGGAAGCGATGAATAGAATTCATAGCTTAAAATTGCACAGAAACTTTTGGCATCATCTATTCTAAGTGCCAGTTTTCTTGGTTCTCCCACTCTTTATTTCAGTATTTGTCAAGCCATAAAGACTAACAGTTTACCAACAATAACAGCTAGATCTATATTTGTATCCATTTGACAAATCATTTTTTTCTGGAAATTTTTTCTAAATTCCTGCTTAAAGCATCATAATCATTTTTGTTTTGAGAATGGGAAGTGTCTAATGCTAATGTTTACATGATTTTTATAGGAAGACAATAAAGACATTCTGATCTCATTTTTACTACTTAATTTTTTGATTAAAGTTTGAAGTTGTGGGTGTGGGAGGGCAGAAATCTGGATATATAGGTTGTATGGGGTTTATCATCAGATATTGTGTAAGAATGCTCTGCTTGATCACTGAAGAAACATCAAAAGAAAAAAATTACCTGTCAAATTAAGAGACTTAAAAAAAAAGGTTGAATTGAAGTCCTGTATATTTCTTGAATTGGAAAGGTGTCATTTAAATTCCAACATTTGTCTGTGGGAATGCTTTCACTCTTTGATTTTCCTGAGCTTCATCCACTAGTCATAGAAGAGGATTTGAGGGAAGAAGGATTTAAAAAATAAAACAATTCAGACAAGCTGTCTGTAGACCTCAGCCAAAGGGCCTAAGTAGAAATATTTATGAATAAAATAGCTTGGGGTAACTATTAACTTTTCAGGTTAGGCTTATTGAAGCCATTTTTGTATGTTTGATCTTAAAACTGAAAATGTCTCTTATATTTATTTGGCCATTGATTTTGAAGACTAAATCACCTGACATAAAGAATGGACCATAGAAGACTTCAATCCTGTAACATGTCTAATTCTATAGTTCAGATATAGTTGAAACTCATGTTAATAGTTAAGATAGGAATTCCCTTTTTTCAGTTTCCTAGGCTAGGACTTATAAGATTCAGATGTCTTATGTTCTGAGACATTTTATTGAGACATTTGTATAAAATTAATTGTAGATTTGCTTTTGATATCCAGAAAATTATTTTTGCTCTGTCCTTGCGCATATAAGATTTATGATTTTTACCTTATCTTATTTCAGAGTTCTCAGCTGGTGTGTTGCAATATTGTGTGGCAACCCATGGAACCTACTGCTCAGTATTTTGGTGATGACTTATTGTGTATGCCCAACTTGTCCAATTTCTCCTCCTAAGAGCTATGCCCTTTGCTTCCCCCATTATTGCTCCTTTGCCAGGGAACTAAGCCTAGCACAGGAACAAACCTTCTACCACTTTTTCTGCTTGATTGACATCAGCTCCAAATTGAGTCCTGGAAGACAGCTGCTACTACTCTTGAGTGTAATAATTTAGTATCCTGTGGTTCAACTTCATACTCTCCCTACACAGCTAATCAGTTGTCCAGTCCTCTTTTTTACCCTCACAACAGTTTCAAGAAAGTCCTTTTCTGCCTGTGGCTTTTACCCGAATTCTAGCCTTCATCACATCTCACTTGATAACTATTCAAGTAGCTTCTTTTTTGACCTCCCTGCTTCATCTCTTTAATCCATCCTCCTAAGAGATTTCCTTCAAGTGCAGGTCTGATCATGTTACTCAAATTCCACTGGTTCCTTTTATCTTCAGGCTAAATACCAAAGAACTAAACAAATTCTCCCCCATAATCTGACCATTCTATCCTTATTATACATTAGTCTTCTTACTACTCTTTATGTCCACTTAAATTGACCTTAATATTCCTCATGCAAGGTCTCTATTTCCCATCTTTCCACTGACTACTGTTCCCCACACCTGAAAAACACTCCATCTCAGTACAGGGTCTTGTCTCCTATTTGTACCCTTAATCCCATCTGGGGTGGGGGGGTGGGGAGAGGAAGTCACCACATTCATCCACTCTCTAATCTTCAATCGCTGTTTCCCTGCCACCCACAAACAGCACTAGACATCCTCATCTCTATTTTCCTTTATTTCCTTCATAGCCAAACTTCTAGAAAAGATTGGCCTTGACTTCACTCATTTCTTTTTCAATGAGATATTTCACATTTTCTTCTAATTTTTCATTCTTTTGGTTTTGAAGTATTGATTCCTGATTTCTGGTAAATTCATCAATCTCCCTGAATTCTATTCTTTGTCTGAAGGATTTGTTCTCCTCAGAGAGTTTTCTTATCTCTTTTTCCATCTGGCCAATTTTACTTTTTAAAGCATTCTTCTCCTCAATAACTTTTTGAACTGTTGTATCCATTCCACCTAAGCTGGTTTTTAGCATGCTATTTTCTTCAGCATTTTTTTGGATTTCCTTGACTAAGCTGCTGACTTCATTTTCATATTTTTCCTGCATCTCTCTCCTTTCTTTTCCAAGTTTTTCTTCCAACTCCCTCATTTGATTTTCAAAGTCTTTTTTGAGCTCTGTCATAGCCTGAGCCCAATTTCTGTTTTTCTTGGAGTCTTTAGATGCAGGAGCTTGTGCTTCTTCATCTTCAGACTGAGTGTTTTGATCCTTCTTGGGCTCATATGCAAAATATTTCTCAATGGTCTTCCTCTTGTTTCTCTGCTTGCTCATTTTCCCATCCTGGGCCTGGTTTGGGAGTGCTTCCTGAGCTTTTGGGCACTCCCACAAGGGTCTCAGTGTGTGAGGCTCTGTCCTCCCTCCTGGTCTGTGAATGACCATATGCACCCCCGTCTCTGCCACGGGGCTGAGGTGGGGGGGGCCCTGTTGTTCTGTGGGGTGCGATCAGGATCTGAATGTGGTCAGAGCCCCAGAGTCCTGTTCCAGAGGCAGAGGACAGAGCTCTGCAGTCTCTCTTCATTCCCCTCAGCTCAATGGGCTCATGCCCTGGAGGCTCCTGCTTACGGGCTCAGCTTGCTTCTGTTCCTGATCTGGGCTGCCGAAAGACCAAGCTGCTCCCTGTGTGCCCTGAGGGCTGGGCTCCACGTGCTTGCTCTGGCAGAGGTCCCCCACTGTTCCCCAACTTTGTGCCTGGTGCTCCCCGGGGTGCAGCTCAGGAGACTCCCCCACTTCGGCTCCCACTGCCCTGGGGCTGCCTCCAGGAGGCTGAAGTTCTTTTGCTCTTGTGGGCCACCCCTCTGACCCTGGGGAGCAGAGCCTTTCTGCTCTTTTCCAGGTTACCTTGAGTAGGAGAACTGCCTCACTGGGTCCCTTTATGGGTTCTGTCTCAAAAGTTTAGTTAGGGTCCTTAGTTTCGAAGTTTTATCAGAGAGTGCCTAAGACTTGATCCCTTCTTGTCGCCATCTTGGCTCCGCCCTCCTCATTCACCTCACTCATTTCTTTACCCTGTATGCAATCAGGCTTCTTCTGATCAACCCATTTAATTAAAATTGCTCCCTGGGGGTCAGATAGGCAATGCAGTGGATAGAGCACTGGCCCTGGCATCAGGAGGACCCAAGTTCAAATCTGGCTTTAGACATTTAAATAATTACCTAGTTGTGTGACTTTGGGCAAGTCATTTAACCCCCTTCCCTTTCAAAAAGAAAAAAGAAAATTGCTCTCTGGGTTGTCAGTGATTTCTCAATGTTAAATCCAGTGACTTCCTTCTGAGTCCTTATCCTCGACCACTCTGGAGTATCTGACAACACTGCCTGCTACTTATTTCTCCTGATTAATCTCTCCTCAAATTTTTGTCACAATATTGTCTTCTGGTTATTTTCTTACCTATATGACTATCTCTCTTGCCTGGATACTTGATTTCTCATCTCCAGAAGGTTCAGTTATTTCCATGGAGGTTACATCCAAATGTACATGTCCAGCTGACTTCTGAATCTCAGTCTGACATTTACAACTATCTGCTGGACATCACCTGGTTGCTCCACAGGCCTCAAACTCAACATGCACAAAATAGAATAACATCCTGAGTTATCCAGGTTCACAATTGGGAGTCTCTCTCAACTCCCTCACCTTCTATATCTAATCAGTTGTCAGAGCTTCATAGGATCCTAGATGTAGAATTGGAAGGATCCTTAGAAGCCATTTACTCTTGTTTTTGTTTTTTTTTGTTTTTGCAAGGCAATGGGGTTAAAGTGGCTTGCCCAAGGCCACACAGCTAGGTAATTATTAAGTGTCTGAGACTGGATTTGAACCCAGGTACTCCTGACTCCAGGGCCGCCCTGAAGCCATTTACTCTTACTCTCATATTTTACAAATGAGAAAACCTAGGACCAGAAAAGTTAAATAACTTGCCCAAGATAATGGGCCAAAGGCCTATAGAGGTAATAAGTGGTATTTGAATCAAAATGCTCTTTTGTTGATTTTACACTTAAATCATCTTTTGCATCCCATCTTTCTAATTCTGTGACTACCATCTCATCAGGTCTTTTATCATTTCTTATCTGGACTAATACAATAATTTCTTAATTGGTCACCATTAAAATTCATCTTATTAGATTCAGCCCAATGTTGATTGTTTTGGATGCTGTCGGATTGTGTTGGATGTTTTGGATGTCTTATCCCTCCCAGGTTGGTGTGGTGTCCCTGTAAATTAGATGTTTACTAACCATGTCTTCACCAGTCATTGATAAAAATTGTCAAATATATCTAGTCATATGAAAAATACTATTGAATTAGAGGAATGGAAATTAAAGCAACTCTGAAGTATTACCTCACACTTATCAGATTAGCTAATATGGCAGAAAAGGAAAATGATAAATATTGAAGAGGAAGTGGAAAAATTGGGACACTAATGCATTGGTAATGGTATTGTGAACTGATCCCTTCTGGGGAACAATTTGGAACTGTGCCCCAAAGGGGATTAAACTGCCTCCCTTTGACCCTAATAATACTACTCGTAGGTCTTTATCACAAGGAGATCAAAGAAAAAGGAAAAGGATGTACAAGTACAAAAATATTTGTAAGCAGCTATTTGTGGTGGCAAAGAATTGGCAATTGATGGGATGTTCATCAATGGGAATTGTAGTGATTGTGATGGAATGCTATTGTGTTATAAGAAATGACAAGATGGTTTCAGAAAAATCTTTGAATTTATTTTGTGTATATTATACATACATATAATGTGTATATATTAATATTCAAGTGGTTACCCTCTAGCAGAAAACAAACTCTCTGAAGGCAGGCACTTTCATTTTTGGTCTTTGTATACCTCATAGACCTACCGCAGGGACTGGCAAGTAGCAGGTGCTTAAACTTTATTGAATTTAATGGAACTCCATGACCTTTTAATCTCTCCACATGCTAGGACTCCTCTTTGTTATTATTAATTCTGCAAATCCTAAGGTTTATGTTTTTGTAATGCAAAAGAAAACTTTGCTTCCTCTCCCAAAATTTTGATTGATAAAATAATGGTGTAAAATTTCTTAGGAAACATTACTAGTGTAAGCTTCCTGCTTTGCATATTTAGTGTTTGTGTAACACCTTAAAAGCACCCTTCTTTTTCTCCAGTGCAGCCTACATCAAAAGAATCTTTAACAGCTGCTACCCGGGGACAGCTCCAAAGGCAGTTGGTTGAGATCAGTGGAAGACAGGCTGGTGGCCTCCTTGCATCGGAGTGACCTTTGTTGAAGAATGAAATGTTATGGTTCAGAGACTACAGTAGCCAGTATAAGAGCTCACCCTTTCATTAATTTTTCATTAAGAGTGCTGCCTGGGACCGGTTCTTCCATTGAAAGCTAAAGTTGGCAAATGACACATGTTTGCCCCAGCTGCTGTCTTAAGTGAGGAAAAGGAAAAGTCTCTGGGGAAGGCAGAAAAGCATAACAGTTTATTTTAGGTAAGGAAGAAACAGGTGATTTTGAGATTCTTATAGGGATTCTGGGAACACAAACCTTCAGTCAGCAGCTGTCCAAAGATAGTGGAAAATCAGCCGGTAAGAATTTATGGAATACCTACTGTGTACTAGCCTCTTAGTACAGAGAAGAGAGTGAGCCATCCTCTTTGCTCGACTTGGAGACATAAAGATTTGATTTTAAGTCCAAACTCTGCCACAAACTGGCTGTATGACCTCAGTAAGTCTCAGGGTCTCCAAGCAACTTTTACTGTAAATTGCTGAGCCATTGTCAGTCCAAATTGCAAAAACAATTCCCTCCTCTACCACAGTTCCCTATGACAATGAAATCATAGGTTCTGTCAAATAGAACAAAACAAAACCCCACAACAATTGCCTAGAAAACCTGTGATAGGAAGCTTGCACTGACACAAAACTGAGCTGACTGATGTGATGTAGATGATATTCTGTAAGCATTCAAAGGGGTGAGAGGTCAGTAAATGCCAGAGCAGTCAGGAAAATCTTTGGAGAAAATCGAATTCAAGTTGAGTCTTGAATATATATATGTATGTATGTATATGTATATGTATGTATATATATATAATATATATGGGAAGGAGTAGCTAGGTGGCACAGTGGCATGGGAAAAGCTTAATTTAAACCCAGCCTCAGTCACTTAGTTGTGCAAACCTGAGCAAGTCTCTTAGCCTCAATTGCCTCCACCATCACCAAAAAAAGTAGAAAGTGGAAGGGAATGGTTAGATAGGCTGAGGGAAGGATCTTTGGGATAAGAAGGAACATGAAAATAGTACCAGGTGGTCAAATAAACATGACTTGTTTGGGAGATGTTTGGAAGACCACCCTGACCAAACGTGTGAAAGCACATGGAGTTAGAGGATCTGAGTTCAAATTCCAGTTATAATACCTATTATCCCTTCGATCTCGGGTTAAGCGTTCTCTATCTGTTTCCAAAGGTCTTGATCTCTGAGGGCTAAGTGAAGTTCAAAGCATACTTTTCTTTTGGTCTGGGTTTTCTTTTGCAACATAGCTAATATGGGAATATTTTGTGAAACTGCTCATATAAATCTATATCAAATTGCTTGCCTTAAGTCTCCTTAAGGGAGGGAGATAATTTGAAACTCAGTTCTTTTTTTTAAAGCAGTAGAGGTTAAGTAATTTGCTCCGGGTCACACAATTAGTGGATGTTGGAGTCTGGATTTAAAATCAGGTCCATCCTGACTTCAGGACTAGTGTTCTCTCCATTGTACCACCTAACTACCCCAAGGTTTCAGAAAATTTAAAAATAAATAAGTGTTTGAACCCTTTGGATTATCACAACTAGATTTTAAGGTTCTTGAGTATAAATGCCGAAACCTATATTTCTTTGTATCCTTTATCAGACCTTACCATTGTTTTGTTGAACATAACTCAGTAAATATTTGATTTGATAATATTGAAATTATAAAAATTAAATATTCTATGGCATACACCTACATTATTTAATTTCTACAAATAGTACCATTTGCAGTTCTATAAATTAGTTCTAAGATCAGTCAAAGCATTTCAAAAACATCTATTTATTAATTTCTTGCTTAGGACCCCATGGAACCTTAGAGACCATCTAGATTTTGAGAAAGCAGATTTCAAAACTTGGATACCATGGTCTGAAGTCCTAGAAAGAAAAAAATACCTAAGAAGCATAGGAAATGCTCAAGAATGACTTCTGAAGACACAAAAGGATCTAATTTTTATGATGGAAAATTAGAAATTGAGTGTTGGACTTGGAGTCACAGGAAGACCTGAATTCAATTTGGCTTCAGACATTTATTTATTAGCTTTGTGATCCTGGGAAAGTCACTTAATCTTTCTCACTCTCAATTTCCTCAATTGTAAAAGTGGAATAATAGTACCTACCTTACAGGTATAGCAGTCAAAGCAGCTCACATATAAAAAAGTACTTTTCAAACTATAAGAACCATATAAACATTTGCTATTATTATTGCCATTGCTGCTATTATTATCATTTCACCAACAAACTTATTTTAAGACACTGAAGATAGAAGCAAGGTCAGGTAATAGGATGAATTTAAGAACATGGTATTGTCCTGTCAACAGTTTCAGCAGTGCTAAAATTCAGAATAATCTGAGGATGCTTAAGGGATTTGAAGACAAAAGAAAGGGATTGGTTTAGGCTCAAAAGATCAAAGAAGGGATAGTACTTTTTATTGGGATGGTTAGAGGTTATGAGAATCATTGAAAGAAAGTAGTGCTGCTCAATTTTTATTTTGCTTCTCTTTGCCAAGGAGGATGATGTTTGCAGAAATTATTAACATTGAATTGATTCCCAAGACAAGTTAGGAGATAAGTAAGAAGGCATCTAGCCATCTTGTTGATGGCAAGCCTCCTAGCACAGGTGAACCCATTCTTAGGTGCTATGGCTGGGTTACTGTCAGTGATATTTCAAAGATCCTAAAAAACAGGGGATATAGTGTGTAACCAGAGAGGGATCTCAAAGTCCCAATTTTCAAGAAAGGAAAGTACAGTCTGCAAACTCATGCAAGAAGCTTGACTTTGATTCTTGGGAACATTTTAGAATGGATGATTAAAGAGTTGAATAATGAATATTTATGAAGGATGGTGATGACTTCAGCAGGGCTTCATCATCAATAGGTCATACCAGACCAAATTCATTCCCTTTTTTGACAGGAATAGTGAACTACTTATGAGGTTGAATGCTTTGAATAAGGGCTGCCTAGATTTGAGCAAAATATTTGATAAAGTATCTCATTGTTCTTTTGGAGAAGAGATGTAAAACTGCCTGATATTGTAACTAGATAGATTTAGAATTGATTTGATGGTCAGACTTAAAGAATAATTGTTAAAAATTCAATGTCATCATGGGGGTGGCTAGGTGGCATAGTGGATAAAGCACCGGCCTTGGAGTCAGGAGTATCTGGGTTCAAATCCGGTCTCAGACACTTAATAATTACCTAGCTGTGTGGCCTTGGGCAAGCCACTTAACCACGTTTGCCTTGCAAAAAAAAACCTAAAAAAAAATTCAATGTCATCGTGGTAGGAGGTCTTAAGGTGTGAGCATGCTGTTGGGTAGTTAACAACCAGCTCTTTGAAAGAAAAAAAAAGTATGCATAGAACTTTTTAAACAATTTTATTTTGTTTTGGGTTACTTTCTTAAATCTAGACAATCAACAGAACCATTAATCAAATCTAGATTTGTAGTATTTGACAATTTTGGAGGTATAAATACTAACACAGAAAATCTCACAAAAGGCTCTCACAAACTGATACTAACTAGCTTCAGCAAACTGCTTCTCCAGAGAACTCCAGGGATCTGTGCTTGTCCTTGGGCTGTGCAACACTTTTTTTCTCTTTTATTTTTTTCTCAATACCATGTAAATTTTTGAATGACTAAAAACATTTGAGTTCTAAATTCTTTTTCTTCCATCTGCTGCTTGAGAAGTAAATTGATATGAATTTTATATGTGAAGATAATGCAAAATATTTCTATATTGGCTTTCTTGTTAAACACCCTCCCCCCAAAAAAGAAAAAAAAAGCAAGAAAAGTAAAAAAGGTATGCTTCAACCTCTTCAGTTCTCTGGATATGGTTATCATTTTTTCATTACAAGTCCTTTAGCATTGCTTTAAATAATGAGATTCTTTTTTTTTTTTTTTTTTTAGGTTTTTGCAAGGCAAATGGGGTTAAGTGGCTTGCCCAAGGCCACACAGCTAGGTAATTATTAAGTGTCTGAGACAGGATTTGAACCCAGGTACTCCTGACTCCAGGGCCAGTGCTTTATCCACTGCACCACCTAGCCACCCCTTGCCTTAAATAATGATATGGCTCAGAATAGCCAAGTCATTTGCAGTTGATCATTGTGATATTGCTATTATTGTGTATAATGTTCTCTTGGTTCTGCTCGCTTCATTTTGCTTAGTACTGAAAAGTCTTCTCAAGTTTTTCTGAAATCATCTTGCTTGTCATTTCTTATAGTATAATAGCAATCCATCACAATCATATAATACAATTTGTTCTGCCATTCCCCAGTGGGTGGGCATTCCATCAATTTCCAATTCTTTGCCACCATTAACAGCTACTTACAAATATTTTTGTACTTAAACATCCTTTTACTTTTTTTTTATCTCAGGGATAAAGACCTATTAGTGGTATATGGGATCAAAAAGTAGACAAAATTTAATACCTCTTGGGTGTAGTTCCAAATTACTCTCTAGAATGGTTGACTTAGTTCACAGTTCTACTAATAGTACATTAGTATCCCAATTTTTCCACATCCTCTTCAACATTTTGTCATTTTTCTTTTCTGTCATATTAGCCAATCTGATAGGTGTGAAGTGATATTACAGAGTTGTTCTAATTTTCATTTTTCTAATCAGAAGAGCATTTTTATATGACTATAGATGTGTTTGACATTTTTTATCAATTACTTTAGTAAAAGCAGAGATGGTAAGCATCAAATTTACAGATGACACCAATCCAGGAGGGAGAGCTAACACAGTGAATGATAGAATCAGTATCCAAAACAGTCTTGACATATTAGAGCATTGACTGAATCTAATAAGATAAATTTTAATAGTGATAAATGTTATTTTACATTTGAGTACAGAGAATCTATTTCACATGAAAATCATTTTAGATGAGACATAGTGAGATAGTGGTTATTCCAAAAAAGAGCTAAGGGTTCTAGTAGAATCCATAATATAATATGGTGACTGAAAAAGCTAATGAGATCTTGGATTGCAGTAGGAGGAGCCTAACTCCCAGGGGAAAACAAAGGTGATTCCTTCCAGTGGACTCTACCCTCATCAGATCTCATTTGGAGTACTGTGTTCATCTCTGGGTGCCATACTTCAAGAAAGACATTAAGAAGTTGGCCAGCATCTAGGAGGCTAACAAGGATGGAGTCTTGAGTCCACCAGGCATGGTTTTTTTTTTAAATAGCATTTTATATTTTTCTAATTACATATAAGGATTGTTTTCAACATTCATTTTTGTAGATTTTGAGTTCGAAATTTTTCTTTTTCTCCCTCCTTCCCTCCTCCCTCCTAAGACAGTAATCTGATATAGGTTATGCAAATACAATCATGTTACACATATTTCTACACTAGTCAAATCATGAAAATCATGTGAAGAATTGTCTTTGATCACTGCATTACTGAGAAAAGAGCTATCAGAGCTAAGTTTATCATAGCTGATCGTCACACAATGTTGCTGTTACTATTCACGACATTCTCCTGGTTCTGTTCACTTTATTCAACATCAATTCATGTGATCCTTTTCAGGTTTTTCTGAAATCTACGTGCTTATCATTTCTTATAGAACAATGGTATTCCATTACATTCTGTGAGAATGTGGAGAAAGGATCAGACTCATTCTGTTTGGCCTCTGAAGGCTGAAAGTGAAGAATGGATGGAAATTGCAAAAACAACCCCCCCCCCCAACACCTATGTAGGTTTCATGTCAAGGAGAACTTCCTAACAATTAGAACTTTAACAAAGTGGAATTTACTGTTTTAAGAGGTGGCAGGTTTCCCTTCCTAAAGTCTTTAAAAGAGACTTAACCATTTGTTAGGTAAAGTTAGTGGGTATTGCTTTAGATGGCTCCTGAGGATCCTTGCAGCGAGGAATGTACTGCTAAATACTGAACAACCAGCTTGTGGGGAGAGGAGTAAAACATGACTTGTCTTTAGGATAATCATTAACATATTTTTCCATCACCTTCTTAGGTCTGGATAGTCAACCAACTATAAATCAAACTACGATGGGTATCATTTGCTAATTTATGAGATCTAAATGCTTATATAATTTAACAATCAGCTCTCAAAAGATAGTTCAAACTAAGGGGCAGCTAGGTGGCGTAGTGGATAAAGCACCGGCCTTGGAGTCAGGAGTACCTGAGTTCAAATCAGGTCTCAGACACTTAATAATTACCTAGCTGTGTGGCCTTGGGCAAGCCACTTAACCCCATTTGCCTTGCAAAAACCTAAGTCAGTTCAAACTGACTCCAGAATATTCTTGTTCCTAGGTTTCAAATATGTGATTCCATGATCTAGATCAATTTATTCATTTTACTGATGAGGAAACAGAGTATCAAGGGGAAGAGTAACTATCAAAAATATACAGAAACTAGGACCAAGACTGAAAATGAGATCCTTCAACTCCAAATGCAGTCATATTACAATTATTCCATAAGGCATTCCTATGTTAGATATAATTTTTTTTTTTAAAATATTGTTTTAGTGGGCAACTAGGTGACGCAGTGAATAGAGCATCGGCCCTGGAGTCAGGAGTACCTGAGTTCAAATCTGACCTCAGACACTTTATAATTACCTAGCTGTGTGATATTGGGCAAGTCACTTAACTCCATTGCCTTGCAAACCCTTCCCCCAAAATATTGCTTTAAATATTGTTAGAAATCAAACAATTTTAGGTACATTAAGGATATTATCATTTAAAGTTAACCTTTTATTAATCCTTTGTCTATGTAGATTTTTATTTGAGTTTTCTCTATGTCTTCTAAATTAGATCCATAATCACTTAAAAGAATTCAGTTGTTAACTGTACTAGAAAAAAGATGAGTGGACAATAATAACTCATTATTTATATAATGCTTCAAAGTTTGCAAAATGCATTATGTGTGTATTTCATTTTAATCTAACAAAAAATCTGAGAGTTTTATTATTATCCCCATTTTATTGATAAGAAAACTGAGGCTGAGAGAGGTTGAATGAATTACCATGCATTCTTGAGGTGGGATTTGAACACAGTCTTCCTAACTCCAGTTTTAATGCTCTATCCTTACCTTACTTCCTAGCTACCACTAAATGGTGATATGATGAAAAAAATGAAAAAGATCTTCTGCCCAAATTATATAGTTGAATGACAACTCATAGTGTAGAACAATCAGAATATCTCTCTTTGACCAACATGTATCTTGGGCGTAAAATTGGACAAGATGAACATAACTGGTTGTATTTACATTGGAAAGGTTGCACGGTGATCTTAAGGACCACCACCTTCAACCCACCCTATGTTCTCCAATCCCCTCAAAATTCTTCCTGAACCCATCTTTTAAAAATCCATCTGCTTTAGGTGAGATTCTATGTCTTTGAGTCATAACATCAGCATCTGAATAAAGGTTTACAGGGCTAAGAAGAAGGGCAAGGTAAGTGTGATATGAGTTGTACTATATTACTAACCATTTGTTTTCACAAATGAAATGGTGCAAAGGATATCAGCAGAGAGATCTATGAACAGAAAGGAAGATAGGTTAAAAATGAAGAAAAAAATTAGTTTCAGCTCTTATACTTCCTTGGTGTCCACACATTGAGAAGAAATCCAACACATTAGGTGAGGCTGGGTGTCTTCTTCTTTCCAGCTTAGTCCTCAAATTATCCTCATAATAATATTTCAGATTATCCTCACAAAAGAATTCAAATACACATCTACGTTTGTTCTCTTAGGGAATATCTATGGGATAATAGGGATCAAATTTGCCCCAGATGAGCGAACATGGATGGAGTATTGTTGGAAGAAACACTCACATTGGGGAGATTCTAGGTCCACATAAGATTTCTGAAGTTAAGGCAAACTTATTGGATAGACCTATTTTGGAGGGAATTTCTAACTGAAGTTATATAAGTAGTCCCCACTTCACATTTTAAAGTCCTAATCATTGAATACTGCATATTAAATACTGTATTTTACTTCTTACCACCTCCCCATCCCATTCAATGGCTACCCTAATGTTTCAGTAGGCATAAGCAGGTTCTTTTACACATAATGAGGATATTATTTTAAGATGTAGTTTCCTGGAACATGTCGATTCTAAAAGTGGGAACCACTTATGTCAGCAAGTTGAGTCTTATGAGACAGCCTTTCAGTCCTTTGTATTCCATATACATAAGCCCACTTTAAAAAAAAATCAATAATAGCCATAAAGGACTCGGAGATGTCTGCCCCCACCCTTCTTTAAATCACTGGGGATTTTTCCAACTTTTTGTTTATATGACTCTGGCATTAGTCCCTGCCTGCCAGATGAAAGATGAGGGGTGGGTTCAATATTCATTTGGGATTGTGTCAGCTATAGCAATGAGTAAATCAAACCCTGGTCTGGGATCCAAGTCAGGAGCTATTGGTTGCTACAAATTCAAGCAATCTTGACAATCATTAATTAAAAAGCTTCAACAGAACAATGAGCCTTCTGGTTGCTTCTTATCCCCCATCCATGATTGATTTTTAAAGTAGTTAGTAATCAAAGGAAGGAAAATGTTCCAGGGGTTGCATATTCTATGGCTTAAAGAAAAAACAACTCAGTACCCAGAAGTATCCTTTAGGTATTCAAATAATGTTTCAAAAAATTAAATATTAAGCAGAAGGAAAGGGCAGTCACTTCCAATTGCCTAATGTATTTGACCAGAAAATAATTAATTTGAAGTCTCTTGGGGGCCTTTAAACAAAATCTAAAATGAAACGATACTTTACTGGCATCTTTCACCTCCAGGAAGGATGCTGTCATCTAAGGCAAACCACACAATTTCTGCTCAAGGCTTAGTCTCTCCCTCTGGGCTGGCAGCAAGCTCAGAGGCTAGTCTTACAGCCTGCTTTACTCTATTCCTAAGGGCATATATGGTTCATGCTTCTAAATAGCCCAAGAAACCTCATTATCTAATGTGTTAAAATGATGACCCTTATAATTGGAGATTTGCATTATCCTTTGAGAATTATGTCCCTTAGTCTAGATAGAATTCTGAACTATATAGATTTTATTGCTTCTAGGAGAAAGTATATATTCTTCAGTCTGGCATTTAGATCCTCTATTATTTGGTTCCCTCCATCACTTTCATTATTATTTCATATTTGCTTACTCCATTGCAATCAAGTTGACCTTCTAGTTGTTCCTAGTACATGACCCATAAAACTCAATTTCCCACTACTATACCTTTGTAGAAGTAGTCATATCTGAGGAGCCACTTTTTATGAAACCTGATGTCTATTTCTTCTGGGTGCCCCTGCCAGATATTAACTCTGTTTCCCTCTTTAAATTATTTTTGAATTGTAAAAATAATTATCTTTTTTTTATTCATATTAGTTAGTTTTACTTTCTTAGGAGCTTCTTCGTGCTCTAAGATGGAAACTCCATTATCTTTACCAAGAAAAACCCAAATGGGGTCATGAAGAGTAGGATATGACCAAAAAGACTGAAAAACAACAAATGGTGCAGTGGGTAGAGCACTGGACCTAGAGTCAGGAAGACATCTTTCCGAGTTCAAATCTGGCTTCAATCGCTTACTTTCTGTGTGACCTCTGTCAAGTCACTTAAACCTATTTGCCTCAATTTCCTCATCTGTAAAAAGAGATAGAGAAGGAAATGCCAGCCTACTCCAGTCTTTTTTTTTTTAGGTTTCTGCAAGGCAAATGGGGCTAAGTGGCTTGCCCAAGGCCACATAGCTAGGTAATTATTAAATGTCCGAGGTCTGATTTGAACCCAGGTACTCCTGACTCCAAGGCCAGTGCTTTATCCACTACGCCACCTAGCTGCCCCCTACTCCAGTCTTTTTAACAAGAAAACCCCAATGGAGTCATGAAGAATTGGACATGATTAAAATGACTGAACAACAAAATTATTTGAGTAAAAAGTTCCAGGTTGTGTCTGCTGTTACACTTCTCTTGAGACCATAGGTTCTTTTTCTAGGTCATGGTTCTTAACTTTTTTGTAATATGGATTTCTATGGCAGTTCAGTAAAGTTTAGGAACCCTAATAATATTTTTAGATGCATAAAATAAAATACACATAATTACAAGAAAACTAATTGTGCTGAAATACAGTTAGCAAAATCAAATGCAAAAATGCCTTCACATGAAACCTATCATATGATAGTATCATAGATTTAGATAAAATCATAGATAAAAAAAATCAAGTTCATGGACTTGAGGTTAAGAATACCTAGCCTAGAACCTCTCATGGTACTCTATCTGCTGCGCTATTAAGCTGCTTCTGTATGCTAAATCTTAAGTGGCATTTCCATTCATTGGAGTTTATAGTTCAACTTACTCTTAATTTATTTCATTTTTTATTTTCATATTCATTCTTAAAGTTTTTGAATTCCAAACTTTTTCTGTCTCTCCCCCAAACCTCCATTGAGAAGGCAAGCAATATGACATTAATTATACATGTGAAGTTATGTAAAACGTATTTCCATATTATCCATGTTTGAAAAAATCAAGAAAAATAAAGTAAAAAAAGTATGCTTTGGTCTGTACTGAGAGTTTATCAGTTCTCTCTCTGGAGATGGATTGCATTTTTTCATTCTGAATGCTTTAGAATTGTCTTGGATCATTTTCTTATTCAAGGTAGTTAAGTTTTTCACAACTGAAGTTTTGCTATTACTGTGTACAGTATTCTCCTGATCTAGGTTACTTCCCTTTGTGTTAATTTATACACATCTTCCCAGATTTTTTTGAAACCATCCTGTCCATCATTTCTTAAAGCAAAATAACATTCCATCATAATCTTATACTATAACTTGTTTAGCCATTCCCCAATTGATAAACCTTCCCTCAATGTCCAATTCTTTGCCAAAACAAAAAGAATTGCTACAAATATTTTTGTACAAATAAGTTCCTTTTTCTTTCCTTGTTCTTTTTTGGATACAGACATAGTAGTATTTGGATCAAAGTCTATGCACATTTTGATTGCCCTTTTGACCTGGTTCCAAATTGTTCTTCAGAATAGTTGGACCAATTCACAACTCCACCAACAATGCACCAGTATCTCAGTTTTTACATATCCCCTACCAACATTTGTCATTTTCCTTTTCTGTTGTGTTAGGTAATGTGAAAGGTATGAAGTAGTACCTCAGAGTTATTTTAATTTGCATTTTTCTAACAATAGTGATTTAGAGCATTTTTTTTTCATGTGACTCTCGATATCAGCTTACCCTTTCAGAAAGGCAAAAGTACTATATTTTGCCCCTGTGGTTATGGTATTATTTTTTAAGGTACTATTTTACTTCCTTGGGTTGCTTTCACAATGACTCATACATCTTGTAAATTAGAATGCAGATGCAAACAAGCCATGGTGTTCTCAAAACACAGGAAAGGGGACAATAATTCATCAATGCAAAGAGGCACCTTGCATTGTCCACTTTTCCATATCAGAAGTGATTTTTCCTCAAAGATAGAAAATCATGGCTCACATGAAGATTACATCCTTTTCTTATCCAAAGCACGTAAACTGTTTATATCCTGTTTTACTTTTGGGGAAAACAACCTCAAAGTATGGAAAGCGAATGAATAGTACAGGTGAGACTCATTTCAGATTTTGACTCCTCCTTTCAGTTTTTTATTCAAATATACCTCTAATGATAAAGCAATAGGAAACAAATAATATTTTGAATAGAGAAAACTGGTTTCTATACTTTCTATAGGAAAATTTAGTGCTACTTTTTTTTTCCAGTAAGATCTTGAGCAAGTAATTTTAAATGAAAGGATTGGATTCATTTGTATCTGAGATTCTTTCCAGTTCTAGGTCCTATGAATTCTTTAGTTAGTATCTCTCACTGTAGAAAGTAATATACTTCAGGAGATGACAGTGCCAAATATTCATTTATCTGCACTTTAAAGGGGTGTGCGTGTCTGTGTGTTTGTGTGTGTGTATGTTGTGAGGAAGAGAGATGTTGATGCCACCATGGCATAAGACTAGTGACTAGATACACTCAACAAAAGCTAACCCCAGCAGTTTTTAAAAGAAGCAAAATGTTACACTGTAAATTATCAATTAATAACTTAATATTAATTAATAGTAGTTTAGGCAGGAAAAAGGTATAAAGATAGGAGATTAAGGGGAACAAAAGATAACTTCCTGGCTTTACAATTTTGCCCAGAGATAGTCCTGACTATGCCACTTAATCGTTCTATATACCACTTCTGGTATGCATATCCTATGTTTTTCAGTATCGGCCAGATTCACATGTAGAATACATATACTGAAAGTGTATGTAATTTAGAACTGAAATGACCATGTGATAATGTACTCTAGCATCTTTAGTTTAAAGCTTAGGAATCTGAGGCTCAAAGTATTCCAATGGTCTTCCTTTGGTCATAGATGTAATAAATAGCAGAACCAGGCTTCAAAGTCAAATCTTGATTCCAGATCCATTAAGTTTTCCAGGAGAACTTGCTATATGCATATATTTGCATACACAGAGAGCCTTTTGATTCCTAGCCTTTTGGATATTTGGTCTGTGATATGATTTATTTTTATAGCATGTATCAACTATATTATGATATTACTTTATGGAGTTTTAAAATTTATATTAAAGAGAATGAAAGTTATCTTTTTGAAAATTCAATGATATCTTTTGATATATGTATGCATATATATGTATTTATATGTGAATGTGTATAAATATATTTTTAGAGAGGGGAGAGAGAGAGAGAGAGAGAGAGAGAGAGAGAGAGTTCTTATTGCAAATTCAGAAGTGAAAAGTCACTGCTGTAATCACTAGAATTATGCAGAACTAAAGGTTGTGTAATATGAAAAGGGCCTCAGAATTGGGGTTAATAACCTGGGTTCTATTCCAACTTTTGCCTACATAAAAGTGGTTGGACACATCACTTCTTTGAACTTTAGCTTCTTTGTCAAATGGTAACAACAACAAAAACAACAATGAGGATGATGCTTGCACCATTTAATTCAGAGCTTTCTTGATTATCAAATGAGATAATACAGATAAGAGTGCTTTGTAACCTTATCATACTATCTAAATGCAAGCAGCTGGCTGTTAAAGCACTGCTTGAGCTGTCCACGGTCCTGAAAGTTAAATTGTACTTTAGTGCACATTTAGGTAAGGGAGATATATACCTAGAACAACAACAGTGTCCACCCCAATTTTATCTCAGCTTTCATTCTTGCTAGGAGCCCTCCAAAGTGTGATGTAACAAAGTTCTCTTGGCCCATTACTGCGTCTGCAGTTTACTTGCTTGTCCAACTCACGGTAATACAATTTGGGATATATTCATTGTAAGGGAAGAGGAAGAAGAGGAGGAGGAGCAGGACGAAAGAGAAGAATAAAAAAGAAAAATCAGGAGAAGGAAATAGACATAGACATTTTAATAAGTAATAGTAATGAGATTTTATCTTTAAAATTGATTGGAATGGGGCAGCTAGGTGGTGCAGTGGATAGAGTACTGGCCCTGGAGTCAGGAGTACCTGAGTTCAAATCCGGCCTTGGACATTTAATAATTACCTAGCTATGTGGCCTTGAAAAAACCACTTAACCCCATTGCCTAGCAAAAAAAAAATTGATTGGAATCAAATGATATTGTTTACATAAGTATTATATACAGATACTGTCACCCTACCTCCCCTCCCCCTTTCATGTCTATTATGGAGACTGTTACCTTACTCCATCGTTGGATGATTTTGGAAACATGAATTCTTCTGTGAATAAGTAACTCATCATAACTCATTCAATTTAAGGTTGCCAAACTGTTTTCCCTGCATCAGTCCTATAAGGTAGGCAATGAAAGTATTATCATCCTTACCTTTCAAATTGAAACTGAGAAGTCATAGGATCAAAAATCAATCAATGAGCATTTATTAAGTCCTTACTTTATGCCAGGCATTGTATAGTTCTAGAGTTAGAAGTGACCCTGGAGGTCATCTAGTTCAATCTCTTCAGTTTACAGATGAAGAAACTAAAGTTTAGAGAGAAGTGACCTCTCCAAAGCCACACAGGTAACAAGCGGCAGAGTTGGATTTTGAACTAAATCCTCTACCTCTAGTTATCTAGTGCTCTAGTGCTCTTTCTACTTCAGCATACTCTCTTATCTATAATCACAAAGCTAGAAAGAGTAAAAACTGGAACACAAACTCACATATAGCTAACAGAAGTGAAAATACTCTTGAAGTATAGGAATTCAAGTGGAATTATTTATGCTATTTGTGGACTAACAATTTACATAATCATGAATGGAAGACAGTTTGAATCTGCTCCTTTTAAATATTCCTTTGATTTGTAGTATTAGCTTGAATAGAAATCCCCTTCAGAATGCAAAGAGAGCTTTTATGTTTGCACAAGAATAACAGTATCAGATTGATAAAAGAAGTTTATCAAGTCCTTTGTGCCCTCATTGGAGAGCATAAATGGCTGGGACTGATCTTCATAGAAAATGCTCTGTAAAATCAACATGGCACCAAATGTCAAAAACTCTGAATTAGATATCTTTTTAGAGAAGCATTTTGATTTATGGCAGAGTTTAGATATATTCCTTATCCCCGTTACAAAAGCTGGGGATATGTTGGAGACTTTTATTCCCCCAAATTGAACAATTAGAAATTTTTGGTAAAACCTACAAGTTGCAATATCTCAGTTTCTTTATGAAATTCATCAATGTAAAACCAAAGTGGTATTGATTATTGCAATAAGACAGTTATCTCCAGCCCACATACTTCTGTACTAGACAAAAAAACCTTCTCCAGTTCCCATCATGAAATTACCTGTCTCTTCTGTACACTGGGAGGCAATTATATTTTGGGGGTTTCTAAGTTACTGTGCTTGCAGTTGCTTGAAGATAGTTTAAAGAAAGAATGAGGATTAATAAGATGCCAGGAAACCAGGTTTCTCAGCTTTATCTCTGTCATCATGCAGGAGGCAGGCAGGCCAAGTAGCATTTTCGTTCATAACTGCTAAACTCACTAGAGTAGCAAGTAAGGGAGAAGAGACTAGGATGACCTAACAGTAGAAGTTTGAAGGCAATTAATGAGTATCCAGTCATGTGGCTGATCTGATGGTTGCCCTATGGCCTGATGGGAACCAGAATATTTAATAACTATTTTAATAACTATTCCTTCCAGGAAGTATAGGTCTGGAAAAATGACCAACAATAACCCCCATCTTGTTAGCCTCCAAATCTAGGGCTGCATGTTTCCTTTTAAGCTTTCTTTATGTTTTTCTTAACCCTGCAACTTCACCCTCATGGCAGCAGAGTCCCCTGGGATCTGTCTAGCTGGTGATCTCATCTCTGTCCTTGAAGTGATATTCTGTCTGCTAGGAAAGCTATACACAGTCTCTGCTGTGTGTTTCCATCTGAACCTCAAAGGAATAAAAAATTCCATTCCTGGCTGAACAATCCTTGTTAAATGATGTTAGCTATGCCAATCTTAGTCCTAAGAATGAAGGAGGGAACTGTGATTCTTGTACCCTTGAAGAGCAGAAAGAACATTCTCTTCCTATGCTCCTTGACTCCTCTCCAATTTTTGTCCCCTACAGTTATGGACATCTTACTCAGGAAAGAGTCATAGAATTGTAGATAGAGAGTTGAAAAGGACTTTAGAAATCATTGAGTCCAAAGTTCTTGTTTTTTCAGCTATCCAGCATTTTTCTATGCTATCACTCAACCTCAAGAAATATAGTGCTGTCAGGACCTCATTTTAACCATCCAAACTAATAGGTAAAGGCAACTTGACATAGGGAAAAGAATAGTAGATGGAAGCCCATGAACCTGGATTCAGCTTCTGATTATGTTACTTACTACCTGTGTGAAATGGGTCAAGGAACCTGCTCTCTCTGGTCATCTCTTCTGTACAATGGGAACTCTGGATTCAATAACCTCTAGGACTTTTTCCAACTCTGAGTCCTAGAATTTCTTATTTTAAAAAGCTCCCTTGATAATCATAACCCATTTCTAGGATAGAAATTGTGATTTTTTTTTTTCAAAACCTGAGGAGGGAGGACTAGAACTGCTACTAGTTCAGGAAATGGGTGACCCTAAGGGAATATTCCTGAAATGTGAAAAACATTTTCAGAAAGCCTGAGCAAACAAAAATAGGATTCCTCTTATTACTTTTCTTCATTCTGTGTTTCAGCCAAAGTGGTCTTTGTGGCATTCCATCTCCTCTTTGTTTTTTTATAGGTCATACCCTAAGCCTATTCTGCTGTCTCTCCTCAGCCTTATCTCTTGGATATTCTCACTCCCTTTGAAGCTTAGCTGAAGTGCTATCTTTACAAGAGGCATTTACTGAACCTTCCAATTCTTAATGCTTCCCTCCCTCCATTATTTTTTATGTTTATTTTTTATACATATATTCATCTTGCTTCTTCCTAGGAGAATGCAAACTCTTGAGGGCATAGAATATGTTGTTTTTGTCTCTGTTCCCTGATGCCTTGAAAAGTACCTGGCATATAATTGTTGTTCATTGGATTGAAGTAAGTTGATGCTTCCTTTGTATCACCACCAATCTGATGCCAACTCAGGAAAAAAGAGTAAACATGATTATAAGACTGTTAGGGGTGTTTTCTTAGCATCAGTCCTATGTGATGGATTTGTCTGTTCTTCCCTAAGACTGATCCTGAGTTATAAAACTAAGGAGTTGTGATGATACATCTGACTACATCTGACCCCCATAACTTGCTTGGTTGCATCTATATATTCTTCTCTCAATTCTTAATCTGTTTTATGGAAAAATCTTGCAAAACTTATCAAGGAGGGGAAAGGAAATCCAAAATGTTAACAAAAACAAACAGAAAACCAAAACTGGGGCGGCTAGGTGACACAGTGGATAAAACACCAGCCCTGGAGTCAGTAGTACCTGGGTTCAAATCCGGTCTCAGACACTTAATAATGACCTAGCTGTGTGGCCTTGGGCAAGCCACTTAACCCCATTTGCCTTGCAAAAAAAACCCTAAAAAAACCCCTAAAAACCCAAAAATTAAATCATGACTTCATATAGGTAGAAGAGTTCTATAAAGTCTGCTTCAAAAGTGTCCATTAAGAGAATGAATGCCTATATACACACACGTGTGTGTGTGTGTGTGTGTGTGTGTGTGTGTGTGTGTATAATACTTTTATATATAAATGAACAAATAAATAAATGACCAACAGCTCCAAACTCCTCCATCTTCAGAACAAAAGTTGACAGTGAAAGCTGCCTAGTAATTGCTGGAGGAGCCAGTGGGGGCCTGGCATCTGAAAGCTCTTTAGCTTTGAGACACAACATGATGTTGATTAGTGCAAAGCCAGTCCCCTTTCAGTAATTATAATCAGACACTGCCTCTGGGGCTTCAAAAGCTTCATTAAAGGGACCCTCCAAAGGGAGCCGGGAAACATAGGCATGGGAGAAGTTAGACAGATTGAGAATACTTCCTTTGGAGGACAAGGCTGACATGGTTATTTGCTTTCAAATAATGACAAGGGGCTTAAAATGTATCCATCCTAAATTTCCTAGGACAGATTTATCCTCCTGGGAAGGATATCCTAACAGCTGGAAGCAAGTCTTGGTTTTCTGTACACAGAAATCTTGAGAATGTGGGGATGAATCCTTGGAGTAGAAATGGTGAGAATTAATTCATTCATAATAATAGCTAAAATTTCTATAGCTCTTGACAAAGTCAGCTTGAAATGGTGGACAGAGAACTCATCTTGATACCAGACTTCAAGTCCTGGCTCTGATTTATACTGGCTATGTGACCCTAGTCACTTGGGTTTTCAGTGCTTTAGGCAGTTCTCCAAAATCAGAAGTTTCAGAGAAGGTGCTGACCTGCATTACTGGAGGGAATTCCTCACAGGGAGCTCTGTATTACTGATGAAATCACAGGTCTAGTCTTTATCCCTGGACAATTTACAGAACATCTATTTCCTGACTTGTTTGATGTTTCCAGCTCCATAATATCAAGTACTATTGTCAACATTTTACAGATGAGGGGAAAAAAGCTCTAAGAGGATGAATGACTTGGCCCAAATACAGACTAGTAAATGGCAGATATAAACCAATGTCTTCAGACTTTTCAATCCCAGCTATTTTTCTACTGTTCCACCTTAAGGTGAACTCAAGAGAAGTCACAAGGATTTATGGCAACATCAAGGAAGGACACAATCACGTATTAAGAATCTGTTTTGATCCAAATCCTGTGCTAAATACCATAAATATTATTTCATTTGATCCTCACAACAACTCTGGAAGATTGGTGCTATTATCATTTTCATTTTATAGCTGTAGAACCTGATGCAAACAGATTAAGTAACTTGACCAGGATCATGGAACTAGTAAGGATCTGAGCTTGCCTTTGATCTCAGGTCTTCCTGACTTCAGGTCCAATGGATAGACCATTGGATATCTTGCTGCCTAGCTAGGGAAGAAGATAGTAGAATTCTGCAGTTGGAAGTCTATCAGGAAGAGCAAGAAGGTTATGTTTCCTTTACAGACCAATCAGCCCAAGATCCCAAACTTTGTCCATTCTTTTCTCAGGCACATTACACCTGCTATTGTTATGATCTGGATATGCACATTCTCACCACTATCTTTTAGCAGCATTTTGTATATTATCATCATTTTGTTGGTAGAAGAATGTGTATCTTTCAGCCACTGGGAGGCCTAATTGAGTTGAAAGCAAGAGGCAGGCACACAGGGGGAAATCAGGAGGAGGCATAGCCAGGGGTCAGGTACTGAGGAACACAGCTAGCTAAGTGGCTGTCATCCACTGCTTGACCTAATTCTATTTTGTAGAATTGTAGGCAGTAATTGTGTTAGCTCTAGGGTGGATGCATGCCCCAAGATGGATGGCTTCTTTCATTGAAACTGACACGGAAAAGACTGGGACCATCTTGGGGTATGAGAGAGACTGTGACAGATATAATAGACTTGCCTAGAGAATGTAAGGGAAAAGCTTGCTTTCAGGGTAAGGAGTGGAGAAGAAAGCCTTTTTATGAAAAGCATTTTGGGATTTGGAGAGAGTTGGATTCATCCCTGAGAATGTAGAATCCCAGAATTTCAGAGTTGAATCTCCAAGGCCATCTACTCCAATTCACACATGTCCAGAATTCCCCAAAAAGTAGCTATTCAGTTTTCAGTTGAAGTTTTCTATTAAAGGATAACCTACTATTTCTTTAGGGAGCTCACTCTATTCTTGGGGTTTATGGGACATTCAAGGAGGACTAGCATCTGAGGGCTTGCTGAGTCCTTTACAGGGCTGTCCTTTGATGTCCTTCTTATACCCAACTCTCACCTGTGGCTCCAAGAAGTTGTAGCATGCTTGGTGGTTCCATTCCAATTAAACTGATGAGCTAAACCAGGTTGAGGGTAACTGACAGGCATCAAATTCATGAGTGATTTATGGGAGTGTTTACCCAAGCATGTGAAGACTTCCTTGGTGGAATGGGTGGTTGAGAACAATTTGCTCTAATGAACATCAAAGTGGCTAAAGCAGGTGCTGTGGTGCCTTTAGAATATGAAAGATATGGAAGATGCCAAGGCCACCCACTGCATCTAGAGTCATCACCAGTCATCTTGACTTTTGTCCTGCCACTGAACTTAAATTATTCTGGAAGAGAGAGTGAGGCCAACAACTTTGTGCAACTCTGCCTCACTTAAATCTGACTCATACCCAAGTTAAGATATCACCCCATGATGTCACTGTTACTTTCTAAAAAATGAACAAATAACAATCACTCTGACAAAACTCTAATTATTAAAAAAGCTTTTTAGATACTCTACATCTCAACAGAGCCTAAGATCATATTAGTTTTTTTGTTTGATGTGTTATATTGCCTTAAATTGAACTGTTAGTTTACTAAAATATCCATATCTTTTCCATACAAATTGTTTTTCATCCCCACTCCCCATATACACACATTCTTAAAAGGATGGGGTTGATTTTTGAGCCCAAGTGTGGGATCCTATGTTTCTCTCTATTGAATTTCATTTTTACAAAGTGCACCTCATCATTTTATCACATCTGAGGTCTTTGGAGCTCTGACTCTTTTATCTGATGTTTTAGCTCACCCTCCCATCTTTGTATCATCAGTGGACTTCATAAGTAGCTGTCTTCTTCTCTTCATTCAAGTCATTGATAAGAATTAAGTTCATAGTATGACCTCAGAGACCAACTTCTAGTCCCAAAGCATAAATCCTATCAAAAATATTTTCAGCAAATGAGTTTTTATTCAGCCTCTGCTTAAATATATCTAGTTGGGAGAGGAGAGGAATTCACCACCTCACAAGGTAGACTTTTAGGCTTTTGGACAGCTCTCTTTAGGAAATTTCTTTCTCCCAGGAACTTCCAGTCATCTGTCCCATATCTCTTCTCTTTGACTAATCAGAATAGGTGCAGTTTCTCCTCCATTTAACATTTCTTTGAATATTTGGAAACAGGTGTCTTATCTCCTCCAAGGAAGGAAACAAGTATGCATTATAATGTGTATTATGTGCCTGAGACTGTGCTAAGCCCTTTATTAAGATTATCTCATTTGAGACTCACAACAACCCTAAGAGATAGGTGCTATTATTATCCACATCTTAAAATCCAGGAAACCGAAGAAGAGAAAACTAGCTAGGGTCACACAACTATTGAGCAACTCAGGTATGGATTCCTAACTTCAGACCTACTGAACCAGTTAGCTACCTCCAGTCTTCTCTTCTCCAGGATATATGTAATAAATATTATGTAGCATTTACCTCAAGAATTTCGTGAGAGCAATGGCTCAAATGTTATGCCCATTTTGTAGTTGAGAAAATTGAGCCCCTAAAAGAGTCAAGTTCAAACTGATGCTATGGCTCCAAAAGAGACTTTCTGATTTCAAGGTCGCCAAACCACCCTTTAACTGTTAGTTAAAGGTAATGATGACATTTTTATAGGAGAGAAATTAAATAATCTAAACTTTTAATTGTCCTAAATGTTCTGTTTTAATCAGCAAAATTAACCTGATGCATCAGTTAAATTAGAAAGCATGATCTCATTCCCTGCAGGAGCCAACAGCAGTTGATCCATTTACTCTGTTTCCTGGGCTTTTTCTCTATCTCTCTTCTCTATTATTAAGAACACTTTCGGGAAATGGAATCTTTTTTTTTTTTTTTTTAACCATTGAAACCTAGCCAGACAGTTTCCCAGAGAATTTCATTAAATTTTCTAAATTGCATGGTCCAAATGATGACTTCTGCCCTTCTTGTCCTCTCTAGCTTTCACATTACTGTCAGGACAATGGGTGGTCCAATGCTGAGATAATATCATCAGATTTCTTTTGCACTTAAGAATCCTGAGCTTGTTAAACACTTGAATTTAGGTCAAGTAAGCTTCTAGGGCTAAACTAGGCAGTTTCTATCTGATGAAGGCAAAATGCTATCTTCCCTTCTAAATGGATTTTGCCTGAAAAAAAAATGAAGCTAAGTCTTATTGAAATTAGGTATTAGTTATTATTAGTTAACTTTAAACTTTAAAAATGTGAACCTCTGATTTTCATCTGCATAGGAAATTCTCATTGTCCAAACTCCTTCTGCTGAAGCACGCAGTAATTTAGTCTAGTTTGGGGCCCTAAGAGTTTAAGTGACTTGTCCAGGGTCTCAGAGTTAGCAGTATCCACATTTTAAAGGGAGCACTTGAACCAAGACTTCTATTATTTCAAGACTGATCCTCTATTTACTAGATTAGGTTTTCTTTGTCACATAAATGCTGAAAAATCTACACTGTAACTGTCACTTCACATGACACTTGAAGCCATCTTTGCCTTAACATCATCCAGTTTGGAAATGAGGGGCAATGTGGCACAGCGAGTAGTCAACAAATTGGATCCATAACTTCAGGATAAGGATTGGTTCTCAAGAGACAGGTTAACCAAAATGCATTGTCAAAAAAACTGTAAATGCACTGTGCTGATGATTAGACTATGGAGAGAAAGTTAGCTATACATGTTGTCACCAATTTATTGCCAGAAATCAAATATTGGTGTTGCTGGAGCACCATAGTATCTGACATGGGAGGAAACTATATCCAAAAGATTAAGGTCTCCCACAGCAATCAGAAGTTCTTTGTCTTATCAAATCAGGGCAAAAGGTGGGTAAAATGGTTCTGGAGAAGGCAGTAAAAAGGATGTCTTTGCACAACATTCCCTTTACTATAATAAACATTATTGTACAAGTCATACCATTATTCACTAGATGTCATGGTCTTCTTTGACACTGAAGGATGACAACAAGAAGCAGCAGTCAGGAAGGCCTGAATTCAAATTCTGACACTAATAGGTGTGTGAATATGTACAAATCATGATATCAAGAATTTTCTAAGTGAGTATGTTACAAATGAATTACTGATCTGTAAATGTGGAGATTATTTCCATACCACAAGTTTCCCATAATGATGATCTTGACCAAATGTGAAAAAAAAACAGAGCTGAAGGAACTGTGTTTTGTTTGATATTTCTGGGAATCTGTCTTTTAAACTTTCAGCTTTATTCAGTAACTTTCCCAAATTCTCTGATGGGAACCATTCTTGAAAACATTTCTAGTTGTTACTGATTCATTCTTGCTTTATCTTCTTTTATGAATCATCTAAATGATTCCTATGCCCTCTTCTGAGGGTTTGGGCTTTGATGATAAATCCCTTTAAGACCCATCTGTTTCCTGGAGCCTGCAGACAGAGAGGGCAACCTTATCTCTCAACACTTGGAATTTACCAGAATATCTAACTCCACTAGCTTACACTCATAAATAATTGTGGGAGACAAATTCTCAATGTGTAATGAGCAATCTTAATGTTTAGGTTTCTTTGATGAAAAGAATTGCTAATAGCCAATATTTAAATCACTTCCCTGTCTGATAGGTAGAACATACATTAATACTTCCATTCTAATCAGGAAATCCTAAAGGAGTCAATGTGGTAGAATGGAACACTGACCTAGGAGCTAGTTAGATCTGGTTGAATTCAAGTCTCACCTGTGAGACTTATTGTGTGGGACCCTAGACAAGATACTTCTTGATACCTCATGATTCTCAATGATAAACTAAAGAACAGATGCTGACTTTCTTTAGGGTGGGGTAGCAGAACTCTCCATCTAGGAGTTCCATTTATCAGTATAATCCAAAATCCAGTTCCTATCCATTGTTTGGTGAGGACACAGACTCTTGACAGGTTAAGTGATTTGCTCTGTGGTCACACAGCCAAGAAATGGGATTCAAAACAGAACATGGATAGACATGTGGTGAAGAGTTGGCAGGTAAAGCAGAACTGAGTCTCAGTTACCTCTGTTTGCATGGATTGAGTCCAGACACCTGGATCCCTGTGGTGAGGGGGTGGCAGGTGAGGCAGAACTGAGCCTCAGATACCTCTGATAATGATAGGTTGAGGCCACACACCTGGCTGCCAGTGGTGAGGGAGGTGGCAGGTGAGAAAGAGCTGAGCCTTACCTCTGATTGTGATGGGTTGAACCTAGGAGTATGGACTCAACCCATCCGCTTCGGAGGTGAAGCTCAGCTCTGCCTCACCTGCCACCTCCTCATATGTCCCTGCTAAAGACTACTAGGAATGGTACTGAGGCCTTAGCTCCCCTCATTTCTCAAATTCTTCCAAATGTTTGGAGAATTCCTGTGCTGGTCTCTGGTTGCTACAATGTGATTTCTCCAAATAAATAAAAGTCAATTGGTGTAAACTGTCCTGGGAACAAGCATTTGAAGGTGAAAGGTCGATAGCAAATTTGTGAATGAATTTCATTTGTCACTAGTAAGTGAAACAGGATTTTTCTCCATCCCAGAGAATAAGCCAAATCATTGATTTCCCCTTTCATCTTCCCCAACCCCAACCAAGAATCAGTCATCTCTTTACATCCCATTTGTAGTTCATTTACTTTCCTGAAGTTCTAATGTCAACAATTTAAACCTGGTTTGTCTTTTTAATGCTGTCCAATTTTGTAGCTGGGACAGCTAAGTGGTGCAGTGAATAGAGGATACAGAGTGAAGTCTGAAGTCAGGAAGACTCCTCCTCCTGAGTTCAAATATGCTTTAGGCACTTACTCTGTGACCCTAGGCAAGTCACTTAGCCCTGTTTACCTCAGTTTCCTCATCTGTAAAAAGAGCTGGAGAAGGAAATGACAAATAATTCTATTATCTTTGCCAAGAAAATCTCAAATTGGGGAGGCTAGGTGGCACAGTGGATAGAGCACCAGCCCTGGAGTCAGGAGTACCCGAGTTCAAATCCGACCTCAGACACTTAATAATCACCTAGCTGTGTGGCCTTGGGCAAGCCACTTAACCCCATTGCCTTGCAAAAAAAAAATCTCAAATGGGGTCAATGAAGAGTCAGACATAACTGAAAACACCTGAACAACAAAACCTATTTTCGTTCTGCTTTATGCCTCCTTATGGGACAAACCTAATAAAGGACATATACTGAAAAAACCTCAAACCTTTTTCTGTGCATACCTGTGCCAAAAATGTATTGTGCAATTCATTCTTCTTTTTTAGGTTTTTTTTTTTTAACAAGGCAATGGAGTTAAGTGACTTGCCCAGGGCCACACAACTAGGTTAATTATTAAGTGTCGGAGTTTGGATTTGAACTCGGGTTCTCCTGACTCCAGGGCTGGTGCTCTATCCACTGAGCCACCTAGCTGCCCCACAATTCATTCTTTCATGAAAATCTTGATTTTACAGTTCAACAATCCAATATAATATCTCTGTCGATATCTATACATCTATTGATCTATCTGTCCACTGATTTATCAATCTTAGATAGCTCTATCTAAGCTTCTGGCTGACTATCTCATGAACCTCAGCCTGCCAGGCCTTTCTCTCCTCCACTATATCTTAGAGTCTGACAAGTTCATATTCATTGTTTCCAAGACACTATCTATCCATCTTATTCTCTGCCGTTTCCTTCTCCTTTTGCCTTCAGTCTTTCCCAATACCAAGGTCTATTTGTTCAAGTATGGGTCTTCTCATTTTGTGGCCAAAGTATTTAAGTTTCAACTTAAGTTTTTGTTCTTTCAGAAGTGAATAATCTGAATTAATTTCTGGCACAGTAAGAGTGTGTGCTCCAGTCCATTTTATTCCCTGCCTCCCCTTCTTTTGCCTTCAGTCTTTCCCAACATCAAGGTCTATTTGTTCAAGTATGGGTCTTCTTATTTTGTGGCCAAAGTATTTAAGCTTGTTTGTTCTTTTAGTGAATAATCCGAATTTCTTGGGACAGTGAGAGTGTGTGTGCACGTTTACATTGAGGATCATAGAGTTAAAGCTGTGATGGCTGAGGAAAAGGAGGTGCCATGATTTCATCCCTCCCCCTTGTATTTCCAAAGCGATAGATGATGTCCTTGGAGGATCAGCAAGAAAGCTCAGCCGCACACCATCTCCAGATAATGGTCTTTTTTCCTTTGTGACTAGAAACGCTTTGACGCCAAGGGGTGATTCATTAGCGCTTTCCCTGGTGGTTTATTCCTGGGCCGGCCCTCAAAGCTTCCCATCTAGGTCGGCCTTTTCAGTGCTCAAGAGTCGCTCCCAGGCCTCGTTAGTACAGCTTCTGGCGCCCTAGGGTCACGGGCAGCTTCGGTGGGTGCTCCTGGGTTGGGGTGCGGACGATGATGCTCCGACGGCAGGGCCCGTTGAGGAGTCGCCTGCCGGGACGGCAGAGCGGAGGAGGGTGGAGGCCGGCCCCGGGGATGGAGGCCTTCTGGCCCGCCTGGCCCGGCCCGCCCGGCCCGGCCCGCCTGGCCCAGATGCCCGGGAGCTCGCCCCTTCCCGCCCATCTCTCCCTGGAGCGGGAGGAGGGGCGGGTCCTCCGACGCGGCCCATTGTGACGCCACGACGCCGAGAGCACCCGGAGAGCCGGCTCTGCCCGGGCCGGAGCTGCCCGCCGCTCCCAGAGATTGGCAATGGCCACGTGACCCAGGTACCTCTCCCTCTCCCGGACTACGCCCCCCCCCCAGCTCCCGGGCCCCCGCAGCCCCCCGCGCCCGGCCCGGCCGCTGCCATCCCCCGGGGCTGAACCCCAATGTGCCGCCGTCCCCGCTGCCGCTGCGCATCAGCCGGCCTGGTGGCGCGCCTCTTCCCCCGGCTCTGGGGGAGCCCCTGTGGGGGGCCCCAGGCGGGAGGAGGAGAGGGGGGCCAAGGCTTGGAGGACCCGCGGTCAGCTCGGCCCGGCGCCTTCAAGTCACCCCCCCCCCCCATCTTCCATCCCCGCCCCCCGTCCCTGTGGACACAGCTTCCTTCTCCGGTGGCTTTGGGAAGGTCACTCTCCCCCACCCCCCAACTTCGAAGCCTGGGGAAAGGCAGGGTGGGCGGGTGGGCAGCAGGGGCTCTGCGCGCCTGGCGCCGGAGGAGGATGCCCCTACCCCTAGAAGGCTGCTGCATGAAGACAGGGCAGGTTACGTCCACCGGCTCCTCGGCTAGGGGAGCCGATAGCCTCGAGGGGCCCTTCCAGAAGGGACGCTTGGAGGCCTGAAGAAGGGAGGAAGGAGAGAGCCCACACATCCCTGTTAGGCTTGGCGCGGGGAGGCTTTTGACCCTCCCCTTTGATCCTCCCCCCCACCCCCAAGCTGTATTTACTAAGTTTTCTTTTGATGGTTCCCCTTTCCCAAAGGACCAGAGGCGGAGTTAGCTCGGGTTCTGGGTCAGGCTCTTGCAACAGGATCCCGAAAATGTATCGAGGTCAGATCTGGAGGGCAAGGAAAGGCGGAGTCATCTATTAGCATACTGAATAAGGGATTGGCTGAGACCTTGGGAAGCTTCTGGGAGATGGAGAAAATTCAAATAAGCATGAACCCCAAAGAGTGCATGTGGAACATCCTGGGCTCCTCCTCGTATACCCTCAGACAGTTATTTCCCATAAACACCCAGCCAGCCAGTCACTCGTCCGAGGCTAACCTTGAGCTCTGCCATGTGCCATCCTTTCCAGTAGTAGTGATATCTTCTTTCTGGTGAAGCACAAGAGACTTTTCTTGGGCTAAGCAGAAAAGCCCTCTTGTTTTGGTGCCAGATCTCCCCTCCACCTGCTTCTCCAGCAGAATCAAGGAATCTGGAAATGTAGAACAAAACAGAATAGCTCGTTTCTGGATAAAGAAAACACAACAAACCATCCATTTAACAAAAATCAGTTCAGTATGGATAAGGTCCAAGGGAAGACATCATTCTTATTCTCTAAGAGCTAGCTATAGTTGCACTCATAGGATCACAGAACTGGGACTTAAATGGTCCTTAAAGACTGTCCAGATCAAAAACCCTCATTTTACAGATACTGCCTCAGGTGGTTGTGGTTTGTCCAAGTGTCAAAAGTGAGATTTGAACCCAGTTCTTCAGACTCCTATGTCAGTGTACTCTCTACTGGAGTAACTTTCCTCCCTGAAACAATACAATTGGCCTTCCTAAAATTCAGATCTGACCCAGTCGCTTTCCCTTTTTTCCCACCTTTCATTCCTCCCTCCAATGGCTTCTATTACCTCCCAAATCCAATATAAAATTTTCTGGCTTTTAAAACTTTTAATAATTTGATCCCTTTCTATTGTTCTTTCCAGTCTTCTTTAGCTTTACTCATCTTACGAACCCTTTCACTACCCCTCCTACAAAAGGTTCAATCCCCTTACTTGTGGCATTGCTCTTGGCTGTACCCCATGCATAGAATTCTCTTCCTTTTTATCTTTTTTTCCTGATGATTTCACTTTTCTTCAAATTTCAGTTAAAAAATCCAACCTTCTGCAAGAAGTCTTTTCAGATCCACTTTATTCCAGTGCCTTCCCAAATTCATCTTGTCTGTATTTTGTTTATACACAGTTGTTTG
Organism: Macrotis lagotis; assembly: GCF_037893015.1. Classification (NCBI taxonomy): domain Eukaryota; kingdom Metazoa; phylum Chordata; class Mammalia; order Peramelemorphia; family Peramelidae; genus Macrotis; species Macrotis lagotis. The sequence continues at coordinate 74,068,526 of NC_133661.1, read as the reverse complement.
CAGGTTTTCTTCCATATTAGAATATGAACTACTTGAGGACAGGAACTGTTTTTAATCTTTTTTTTTCTATCCTCCTACTTAACATATAGTAGGTGCTTAATAAATTCTTTTTGATTTGATTGGGCTGATACTGACACAATTGTTCCACCTTGTGAGATGTTTCACTACTGCCAATCTCCTTGCTCATAAACCTTCTCAGTCTCCCCAATTGTTTATCAAAATAAAGTTTCTTCATTTGTTTTTCACAAACCTATTTGACAACACATTCTTTTGTTTTTAAGCAAGCAATGAATATTATTTTTCTTTTGAACCTTTTAAAATCAGGACCCCAAAATATACTTCCTATATTTCATTTTATACAAACACTAGGCAAACTGAGCTCTTTCCTGCCCCAGCTTAGGTCTTCCACATTCCTGTATTGACAAATTTGTTCTTAACTCCCCTGTTTTGGAAGGCTCTCCTCTCTCTAGCCAGACTTTACCCTTCTTTTACAGTTTGGAGACAGTTGTCTCTTCTTCCCTTCTCATGGGATCTTCCCAGACTTCTCATTCATAGCAAATCCTTCTTTTTGAACTCATAGTTTATTTATGACAACAACACGTAAATATAGTACAATCCACAGTGTTAAAAGTCATTAAAAATCTAGCTAGCATATTTTGGATGGCTGTATCACTTAACTAAATTGTCCCTATTTAACTTCCATGCTTGTCCAAATCTCAGTCTCTACATGTCCCTGGGTCCTAGCGATATATCCTACAGACCAGTTCTCTCATGAAACAAATTTAGACATTTTTCTATGACCTTGGCTTCCTTTTAATTTTATTTGAAGCTTTACTGATAACTGTTTTTCCTTTAGTCATTTCCTTTTATATATTCCCTACATTTCTCCTGCCTGTGGCAGTCTTTGTAACAAAAACAAACTAATTAACCATAGCAATAACCAGTATCCATTGTTTTCCATTCTCCATTCCAGCAACTGAGTGGAGAGAAGCATATTTCATCATTTGTCTTCCAGGACTAATACTTTTGTTGTTGTTGTTCAGACATGTCTTATTTTTCATGACCTTATTTGGGGTTTTCTTGGCAAAGATACTGGAGTGGTTTGTTTCCTTCTCCAACTCATTTTACAGATGAGGAAGCTAAGGTAAATAGGGTTAAGTGATTTGCCAGGCTCACACAGCTAAAAAATATCTGAAGTCAGATTTGAACTCAGGAAGATGAGACTTCCTGACTCCAGATCTGACACCCTATCCACTGTGCCATCTTGGCTACTCTTAGAACTAATGTGGACCAAAAGATTTAATCTGGGTTCAAGTGACTATTAGCCAGGTCTTCATCTGCAATATTATGCTCATTGTGTGTAATGTCTGACCTCTTGGTTCTGCTTTCTTTGCTCTCTATCAATCAGCTCATACAATACCTCTAGTATTTCACTGAATTCCTCATATACTTTGTTTCTGACAGCACAATAACATCTCATTATATTTGGAGATTGTAATTTGTTCAGCTATTCCCTACTCTTTCTCACTTTAAATGTAACATTCCTAAAGTTACTCCTTCTTTGACCCTCCACCATTAAATGCCTCTAATCTTTTGAGAATGATAGTCTTTTAATATACTTGTCTTGGGTCTGGAAAACTAATAGATAACAGAATCTATGGAATACTCTGGAATCCTCAGGATTTTCTGGATTTAGCCAATCTGCTGAAGAAGAAGCTTAGTCTCAGTCTAAACCAGTCAGGGCAACTCAGTAGATAGAGGCCAGTCTTGCCAGACCTGATACATACTAAGTGTGGACCCTGGGCAGCAAATCACTTAACCTTGTTTGCGTCAGTTTCCTCATCTATAAAATGGACAGAAAAAAATGGCAAACCCCTCTAGGATCTTTGCTAAGAAACCCCAAAAGGGTTCACAAAGAGTTGAATACAACTGAAAAACAGCTAAACAACAGCAAACACTTTGAATAACTTTGAATATCTCTCAAGCCTAGCACATAGTGGAATATACAGTAGATAATAAATATTTATTGAATTGAAAATCAACTAATCAATAAATATTTATTAAATGTCTCCTATGTGCCAGACACTATCCAAGCACTGGGGATATACAGAGTCAAAAGATAGTCCCTGTTCTTAAAGAGCTTATAATTGAGATAGGAAAGGGGAAACCTAAATTTGCAGGTCATCCTTAGGATCCATTCACATCTAGGTCTCTGTTTTGTGTCGGAAAAATTCATATGATGTTATGTGGATATGCCTGTCTCTTCCATTGATTCAGGCTCTGTTTCCTTAAGTATTGGCTTCTAAATTGCACCCACCAGTCAAGTCAATAAGGAGGTTCCTGGGGAATAGTACAGAGAATTACCTCCAGATATTCCCTACTCCTAGTTACCTTGGGAAAGTCACTTAATTTCTCTATAAAATGAAGGGACAGGGTGGGACTAGATGACTTTAAGGTTCCTTCTAGGTCTATGATCCTATGATCTTTCGTGTCAATCTAGTTGTGGAGAGAAGACATTTACACACATGTTTGACTAGTCAAGATAAGGTGCCAAATGAGTGGTTTACAGGGCAAATGCTCTGGGAGTTCTGACAGGGATGTGATAGTAGCATTTCAAGATCTATAAAGATTTCTGGATTCAAATTCTGTCTTTGTCACTTAGCAACTTATGTTGCTCATAGGGACCTAGGATTTCAATGGCATAGGGAAGACCCTTTATGAGGAATCAACCTCCATCAATACAGGTCTTCAACTTTTCTTCTATATGGCATTTCAGAGACTGCTTAGAGCAATGGAAGCTCACACAAATTCCTTGCAATTGCAGGATATGGGGCTTGAATCCAGGGAAGACCTAAGTCTTCTTGGCTTCAAAGTTGGCTTCTTGTATCATTTCTGTGTCATTTGAGTCATATTCAAATAGTATTCCCTGCAGCCCTATATTGACTTAGAAAACCACAAATAATCATTATCTATGTTATATTATATTGTATTCAACATTTTACAAATACATTTAGTCACTATTTTGAGACCTCTGCTCCAACACAAGTTATTCAGTGATATGCCCTGATCATACTTCTCTGTAAAATGGGGTTGATAATATTTATAGCAGTTAAAAGAGATCATGTAAGTGAAGAACTTTGCAAACCTTAAAATGCCAAGGAAATGTCACTTGTTAGTGTTATTAACCTTGTGATGGGAAGTAGGAGGGAGAGAATTCAGAACTAAAAATAAATAAAGTTGAATTTTTAGAAAACCCTATAAAACAGATTCTATTGCCATCTACATTTTTTTTAGATTTTTTCAAGGCAATGGGGTTAAGTGGCTTGCCCAAGACCACACGGCTAGATAATTATTAAGTATCTGAGGTTGGATTTGAACTCAGGTACCCCTGACTCCAAGGCCAGTGCTCTATTCACTGCGCCACCTAGCTGCCCCACCATCTACATTTTACAGACAAGCAAACTGATGTCCATAGAGGTTAAGAAATTTGTTCAGGATCACAAAGCTAGTGATTAAGGTGGAATTTGAACTCCATCTTCTAACTCTTGAGTCCAGCTTCCTCTTATTCCCTCTATATAATGAATAAAACAATGCTTTGTAGAAATAGAAGTGATCTATGTTCTCAGGGGCAGCTAGGAAGTTAGGAAGACCTGAGTAACCTCAGACATTTACTAGCTGTGTGATCCTAGTCAAGTCACTTCACTCTGATTGCCTCAAAAATTATTTTATTTTTAAATTAAAAAATGGTAAAGTGAATCCAAGATAGGTCAGATTGGGAGAAAGGATATTTCAGGGAGAGTTGTAATCTGACATATCCTCCTCCTTCCATCCCCAGAGACCAGTTAAAGGAGTTGGGGGTCTTTGATAAAGTTCTTCTTATCTCAAGGTTACATCTAGAGGAAACTTTGACATCTGGCACTTGTTTTCTAGTCAGAGAGGTTAATTTATTGTTGGGAGGGATGGTTGGCTGACTGGGTGATTCAACCCAATGGTACCATATGGCAGCAAGAACAGGCAAAAGTGATGATACCTTTTGGGTTGCTCTCTGTCTCTATCTGTCTCTGTCTCCCTCTGCCTCTTTGTATCTCTGCCTCTGTCTCTTTCTGTCTCTCTCTCTGTCTGCCTCTGTCTCTCTCTCTCTGTCTCTGTCTGTCTCTCTCTCCCCACCTTACCTCTAGCCCTCTCCTCTCTCCTCTTCTGTCTCTCCCCATCTCATTGTGTTTCTCTTATCTCTCTTAGTCCTCTCTTTCTTCCTCTACCCATCTTCCAAAGCCCTTTTAAAAATCTGAGCCAGAGCAGAGTCCTGGAGGGGAGCCTGGCCTTGTGAAGCCTGGATGACCCCTGCTCAGTACACAGAATCTCCTGCTGAGTTTGTGAAGGTGAATGCCCCAGAACTGTGTGATTCCCTGGTTTGCTGCAGGTGCCAGCTGAGGTCATTCTCTAGTTGATATGTTTTCAAAACAAAATGTTCCCACAGCTGACATTTATGGTAGTCAACTCTTTTCTGAGCTCAAAGATCTATCCTCTGATTCTCCCAGAGCTTGGAGAGCTACTTTTGCCTGAACAGGCTGATATTTCAGCTAGTTTTTCCTTGTCTATAGTTGGAATGCTTGGATCCCATCCCTGGGTCATGATTCTTATCAAAGGGAAATTCTAGAACTTCTAGGTATTGAGGCTTTTGAGGCTCCAAAGCTAGTCCTTGTTTTGGGGTATGATAGACCTTTCATTTGAATGACATTATATATTTTTCAAAATTCTTTTATCTCCATTCTCTCCTTTGATCTGTCCACCATTCCTGAGAAGTAGGTATTATAATCTCCATTTTCCAGATGAAGAAACTGAGGCCCACAGAAATCCAGAACTTATTTGCTTTTTGTTTGTTTTTTTTTAGAAAGAGTTTGAGTATTAGTTGTACTAGAAGGCATCAAAGGTTAGAGTCAGTTCTAGAACCTACTTCTGACTTTGAATCCAAAATTCTTTCCTTTTTCCTGTTTGTGACCCCTTTGGGCAGCTAACCCTGTAGAGCTGCTTGGCGTCTCTTCTTTCTGTTGCCTTTTTATATACACATGTTCTCTGCCCAGTTGTACTGCAAGGTCTGTGAAGTCAGTTTTTTTTTTTTTACACTCTCCAAATCTCCCATAGCATTTTACATGAACACGGCAAGTTCTCAATAAATGAATGGGTGAGTCCATCATTGAGCTGATGTAGTCAGCTCTATATTGATGTCTGTGTGTTTGGGTGTTTAGAGTGTATGTATGTATGTTTAGAACCCATGAAAAAAGAGGACTTGGTCAGTCACCAGAAGGTTTTACAGCAAGAGGACTGAATGGCCTCCTTACTGGACTGTGCCCTGGCTCCATGCTTGGTGACTTAGTCTCTTTCATTTTGGGCTCTGATTGACTCTGGCCTTTCCTTCCCTTTTCTCCAGGCGTGCCATCCATTGCTATTCGGATCTCGTCCTCCCCTGCATGAGAAGACATTCCTGTCTGTTCCCAGGGGATCCAGGACGTCCTGGACTCTGGCCCTGCTGACCTCTGAGTTTTTGACAACTGCTCAGCCTCATGTAAGTAAGGAGGGCAGAAAATACCCTTGCCTGTCTTCTGTCATTCCTTTCTAGGTCCCGTTCTTCCCAGAATGTCTTTATGAGGACATTCAACATTTGTTTCTGGTGATCAGCCCTTTTCTTGCATGTTTGGTTTGGGCAGGAATTAGATGGGATCACACATCTCAACCGGAGCCCACGGATAAAGCAAGGTCCCAATGAAGCAACTAACAACTCAACATTTGAGCCAAAGAAGAAACAGGGTGTACCCCGAGAGACATATGGGCATGGAAACCCTAGGGGAAGCCAACAAGCAGGCAGAGATGGTAACTAAGGAAGAAGTAAGAGGCTGGAGGCAGAATGGAAGGCAATGGTTCTTAGGAACTTAGGACTTGAGAGTTGGAAGGACCTTTAGATGTACTGGAGTCTGACCCTCTCATTTTACAGATGATGAAACTGAGGTACAGTATGTTAAGTGCTTTGCCCAGAGTCACAAAAATAGAGAGTAACAGAGATGATTTTTGAACTCATTTATTCATTCATTCAAACATTCTGACTTGGTCGTAAGGGTAGGCAAGAGATTACATTATGGCTCAACGGTCAAGGGGATGCAACAGGAAACACATTTTTAAGATATTTGTTTCTTAAAAAATAAATGCACATTTCTTTTAAAATTAAAACATTCTGCTCTCCATGGCTTGTAGGAATTTATTTTGTGATAAAATCACGGGCTTAAAATTAAAGGCTTGAAAATTTCAAACCTTGTCTTGACTCTAGGAAAAGAGCAAAGGCTGGGGTAATTGTGAACACTATACCTTTCAGAGAGTAGAGGCTCAGGAAATGCCTATCTTAGGTAATAATGAATGACAGTTGTTCATTAGGATTTCATTGACATTGTTTGCTTCTTTACCTGTAGAAAAGAGAAAACACCAACTGCTATTATTCAGTATAATTATAAAGCACCTACTGTATATAGGGCACAGTCTGAGAGGTCCTCAGTGAATTGGAATTGTACTGTTATTGGGAAAGTGCTTTTCTTCTTCAGACTCATCTATACCTAACTTCATGAATACAGGCAGAGTGGTGAAGTGATTCTAGCATTAGACCTGAAGTCGGGAGGGCTTGTGCCAGACTCAGATATGTATGACTCTGGACAAGTCAGTTCTAAGTTCTATAATCCTGGGAAAGGAGGACAATATGAGCATAAACATGGAGGTAGGAATAAGGATGTCACAGAATGACACAACAAGGAGACAACTTAGGCTGGAGCAAAGGTTTTATACATACATACATGCATGTAGGTGCCTAATAAATGCATGTGAAGTTGAACTAGTACTTTTCTCTGTAAATTGTCCATCTGGGGCATTCTCAATCCCTCTTTTCTCTGGGTTTATAGTATATCTCCTCTTGAGTTTATAGTATATCTCCTCTTGAGATATTGTTGAAGGAATTCACAGATCACACACACATATAGATAGATGGATATAGATGCATATATATATGTATATATACATATATATATATATACATATATATATATATATGGAAAGAGAGGCAGACTTGAGCATATTAGCATTCCATTCTGGAAATTCTAGGTAGAGCCAATATCTCTTATACTTTGACTTAGGGCTGTGAGTGTTATATTACTGGGGAGTCCCTGTGCCCTAGCTGTAGAACCTATTGCTATCTCCACCCCACTCCACCCCCAAGCTCTTTAAATTTGTTTGTGCCTCAGAAATAGTCATGGGCCTCCCCTCCACTAACATAAAGCTTCCATTTATAGTCTAGCTTCAGCATCTCCTGAGATGTTTTCTATTATGTAATCTCTATCATCCACTAGCTCTAGATATTTTTCTTAGGCTACATCTCAATTGGTAGCACCTATATCAAAATCTTTCCTCTTTGTTTTCCTTTCAATGAGGGTGGGAATGGGAGTGGGGGTTCATTTGTCTCTAGATCGCTAGGGTCATGGACTCTACAAGGATAGGGAAATTCAGAGCCAGTTTTGAGTTTAGCTGACTAGGGTGGTAGGATTTGTTTTCCCACCTAAATAGATGGGGTTATGTAAGCAGGGTGCCAGGTCCCTTTTCAAATCCTAGAATCAGAAACTGTCCACTCTTTAATTATTAACCCTGTTGGATTTTGAAAGTACAGGCTTGAGCCTGGGGCTGGGCAGAGTTGCTGACCATAAATGGACACTCATCCTGAACCCACCCCTGGGGTTTCCTTGGCAACAAATTGTAAAGCAGGGCTAAAGGAAGTTCTGTTAAGGGAAGGGCCCCTAAAGATGTCTTTGTAGTAACGGGGCTTTCTTCTTTGTTTGAAGCAGTTAAGCCCATAAGCTTCTGGGATGATCCTCTGCATCCGGGAGTGTTGTCTGTAGGGATGAGTAGAGAGTGTGTTTGTGTGTGTTTGTGTGTGTGTGTGTGTGTGTGTGTGTGTGTGTGTGTTTGTGCAACATTAGTAAAACAGTTAATCACAAGTCAGTGGCCAACTGTCTTCTACTGTCATCATTTTCTCCCATTATTTATTACTCCCGCTGTGCTCTGGATACTGGGTGGGGGTGGGGTGGGATGGGGGTGGAGCTCCCAGACTTCCCTGGACCTGCAAAGCTTTACCTATGGACCTCATAATCACTGCTTTCCTTCAAGGCAGTATCACCTGTTCCCTGTCCTTTAAGTCCTTTCCAATTAATGCAACAGCCCTCCTCCCCCATGCTAATGACGTTATATTTACTTTCTAGGCATTTTTTTATTCCCTGGTAGAATATATAGAGTCCCTGCTGTTTTTCTCTAGTAGAATATAAACTTCTTTTAAAAAAAATTGAAAAAGATTTGATTTATTTTGAGTTTTACAATCCCCCCTGCCATTCTTGCTTCCCTCCCCACAAGAAATTCTTGTGAATGAAATTGTGAATTGAATTGAAATACTTCCCTAAAAATGAAAAATCCCTTGATTCTCCCCAGATTGCTGGGAATCTTGATTCTCTTGCATCCTTAGACTATTATCTTGTTTTCTCTTTCTCTTCATAGTCAGACCTTTAGAAATAATAGTCAGTGTTTAATGTATTCATTTCTTCAATGCCTTCCAATCTGACTTCAGTCCTCACCTTCCTACTGAAAATGCTTTCTCAAAGGTTACTTAGCCATCAAATCCAGAGCTGTTTTCAGAGAAGGTTGATTGCCATTGTGGAAAGAGTGCCAGTTATGAATCCAACTCAAAACCCACCTCAGACACCTACTATGTGACCTTGGCCAAGTCTCTTAACTTCACCTTCTATATTCTACCCTTTGGTGAAAGTCCCTTCTTCCATGCTCATCTAACCCCAACCTTTTTTGGCTGACCCTACATCCAGACTATAAAATGAGGAGAGAGGAGGGATGGAGTTTGGATCAGATGTCCTCTGACTTCCCTTCCAGTTATAGATGCATAATCCTATGACTTCAAAGGTCATATGGTTTGATCCATATGATTGTGCATCCCCTTTGAGACATATCTGACAGATAGTTATCTAGAATTTGCTTAAAGACATCCAGGGATGGGGGGAATTCACCACCTTTCCTTGGACAACTCATTCCACTCTGGGAATACTCATTACTGGGAAGACTTTCATCCACTGTTCCTAGTTCTGCCTTCTTGGGCAAAGCCGTATAAGTCTATTAGTTTTATATAACTGTCTTTCTAATACAGGAAGACATCCTATGGCTTCTCTGTAGACAAACGTCTCCACCCAGTTCCACTGACTGTTCTTTATATGGCATAGTTTCCAGTACCCTTCATATCTTGGTCATTCCACTCCACACATTTTCTCATTCAACAGTGTTCTTCCTAAAAGCTGAGCATCATTCTTCAAGTGTGGTTGGACTAGGGCAGAGTGAAGATGAGTTATCACTTAGCTTATTCTGTTTTCATCTCTTTCATTACCATGTTACACTATTAACTCATATTGAGTTGGATTTGCATTAAACCCTCTCTCCTCCAGTTCTTATTTCATCTTGTATTTATAAAATTTATTTTTCTTAATCTCCTAAGTATTGTATTTATCTCCACTGAATTTTATCTTAATAAATTTTGCTCACTGTTCTGATCTAGCCTGTTTAGATTTTTTGAATCCTATCCATGTCAGTCAGTTTGTTGGTTTCAAGCTTTGTGTCATCTGCAGATTTGATTAGCATGCCATCTAGTCTTCATCTGTCACTAATAAAAATGTAGAAATAGCATAAGGCCAAGTGCAGATTGATGGGGTTTTCTCCCACATGCCTTCCTCCAGGTTGATAAGACCCTCATTAACCCTTGTCAAGATTTGCAGGAATCTCCTATATTTTCTCCCTGATTTTCTCCCAGAGTTTGGAGGTTCTACTTTGACTAGCCGATTCTTTATATTGCCATCATAGCAGTCTTCTTAACACATCAGTGGGGTCGGAACACAGCCTTGTTCAAAAACCTTCAGAGACTTCTTACAGCCTTAAAAAATCTGTCTTATTAGGGTATTCAAGATTTTGACTCTCTTCCAACCTAATTTTGTAGCACTTTCCATACATCCTATATTTCAGTTGATTTTTAAAGATTTTAAAATATAAGAATATTTACTGAGAAGATATAGCAAAACCAGAAATGCCAAATATATCCTCTCTATGATGGACACCCTCTCAGTCTGAACCCAGGAAATGCAGACTCATTCATTCATTCATTCATTCATTTGTTTGTTTGTTTGTTTAAGTTTTTGAAAGGCAATGGGGTTAAGTGGCTTGCTCAAGACCACACAGCTAGGTAATTATTAAGTGTTGGAGGCTGGATTTGAACTCAGGCACTCCTGACTTCAGGGCCGGTGCTCTAGCCACTGCACCACCTAGCTGCCCTATTTATTTATTTTTAAATTTTATTTATTTATTTTTGAATTTTACAAATTTTCCCTTAATCTTGTTTCTCTCCCCCCACTCCCCACAGAAGGCAGTCTATTAGTCTTTACATTGTTTCCATGCTATACATTGATATAAATTGAATGTGTTGAGAGAGAAATCATATCTTAAGGGAAAAAAATAAAATATAAGAGATAGCAAAATTACACAAGATAACATTTTTTTAAATTAAAGGTAATAGTCTCTGGTCTTTGTTTAAACTGCACAATTCTTTCTCTGGATACAGATGGTATTCTTTATTGCAGATACCCCAAAATTGTGCCTCAATGTTGCACTAATGGAATGAACAAGTCCATTAAGGTTGATCATCACTCCCATGTTGCTGTTAGGGTGTACAATGTTCTTCTGGTTCTGCTTGTATCACTCAGCATCAGTTCATGCAAATCCCTCTAGGCTTCTCTGAATTCCCATTCCTCCTGGTTTCTAATTGGATAATAGAGTTCCATAACATTCATATCCCACATTTTGTTCAGCCATTCCCCAATTGATGGATATTCACTTGATTTCCAAATCTTTGCCACCACAAACAGGGCTGCTATGAATTTTTTTGTACAAGTGATGTTTTTTACCTTTTTTCATGATCACTTCAGGGTATCGACCCAGCAGTAGTATTTCTGGTTCAAAAGGTATGCACATTTTTGGCCATAATTCCAAATTGCTCTCCAGAAAAGTCAGATGAATTCACAGCTCCACCAACAATGCATTGGTTAGACTCAAGTTTAAATTAGTAGTTACTCAACTTTCTTCTGAACTAGGCCTAACCAATGATAGAAGTCACTTTCTAACTGGTAGAACTCAGTATGTTGGCTGAAGGGTAGGGCCAGTCCCAGTTGCTTCTCGACTCTGCTGGATCAGGATCAGCTAGCTACAGGTGTTTTCCTGAACTTAAAGTTCAGGACCACAACCAAGTTTTACAGATGAGGAAACTGAGGCAAATATGATTAAGTGATTTTTTCTAGGATTACACAACTAGTGAGGGTATGAGGTTGGATATGTTGTATATAGTGTCCCCATCTTTGGAATTGTTTGTTTTTTTCAGTCAGGTCCAACTCTTCATGATACTACTTGGAGTTTTCTTGGCAAAGATACTGGAGAAGTTTGCCATTTCCTTCTCCAGTTAATTTTACAGATGAGGAAACTGAGGCAAAGAGTGATATGACTTGCCCTGCATTTGAACTCAGGAAAATGGTTCTTCCTGAATTCAGATTCAGCACTCTCATCTAATGAACTACTACCTAATAGGACAGTTGGATGGTTTTAGAACTGGTTGAATTGATCAGAACCAAAGAGTCTCTGTTACCCTGGGGATTTGTGTTTATCCATTTGCTGTTTGACATTTTTCATCAGTGACTTGGATAAAAGCAAAAATGGCATCTTTTTGAAATCTGTGAATGACACAAAGCTAGGAGGGAAAACCAATGTGCTGAAAAGGCAGAATCAGAATCTCAAAATATTTTGACAGATAGAACACTGGACTGAATCGAATATATTCCAGTACAATCAATCTCAATGTAAAGACTCAAACTTGGGGGGGGGGTGGAGCCAAGATGACGACATGAAGGGATTGAGCCTTAGGAGCTCTCTGATAAAAACTCATAAACTAAGGACTCTAATTAAACTTTTGAGAGACAGAACCCACAAAGGGACCCAGTGAGGCAGTTCTCCTACTCAAGGTAACCTGGAAAAGAGCAGAAAGGCTCTGCTCCCCGGGCGGAGGGGTGGCCGCCAGAGCCCACCAGAGCGAAAGAACTTTAGCCTCCTGGAGGCAGCCCCAGGGCGCTGGGAGCTGTGGCTCACAGCAGCGGGGGAGTCTCCTGAGCTGCACCCCGGGGAGCACCGGGCACAAAGTGGGGGAACAGCTGGGGACCTCTACCAGAGCGAGCATGGGGAGCCCAGCCCTCAGGGCACACAGCAAGCAGCCCAGACCCTGAAACAGAAGCAGGTGGAGCCCGTAAGCAGGAGCCCCCAGGGCATGAGCCCATTGAGCTGAGGGAGGGGAGTGAAGAGAGAGAGACTGCAGAGCTCTGTCCTCTGCCCCTGGAACAGGACTCTGGGGCTCTGACCACATTCAGATCCTGATCCCAGTCTAGCCCCCCCCATAGAACAACAGGGCCCCCCCACCTCAGCCCCGTGGCAGAGGGGGGCGCTTATGGTCATTCACAGACCAGGAGGGAGGACAGAGCCTCACACACTGAGACCCTTGTGGGAGTGTCTCAAAAGCTCAGGAAGCACCCCAAAAAAACAGGCTTAGGCTGGGAAAATGAGCAAGCAAAGAAACGAGAGGAAGACCATTGAGAAATATTTTTACAAATGAGCCCAAGAAGGATCAAAATATTCAGTCTGAAGATGAGGAAGCACAAGCTCCTGCATCTAAAGAAAAACAGAAGAAAGAAAAACAGAAATTGGGCTCAGGCTATGACAGAGCTCAAAAAAGATTTTGAAAATCAAATGAGGGAGTTGGAAGGAAAACTGGGAAAAGAAAGGAGAGAGATGCAGGAAAAACATGAAAATGAAGTCAGCAGCTTAGTCAAGGAAATCCAAAAAAATGCTGAAGAAAATAGCATGCTAAAAACAGCTTAGGTCAAATGGATAAAACAGTTCAAAAAGTCATTGAGGAGAAGAATGCTTTAAAAAGCAAAATTGGCCAGATGGAAAAAGAGATAAGAAAACTCTCTGAGGAGAACAAATCCTTCAGACAAAGAATAGAATTCAGGGAGATTGATGAATTTACCAGAAATCAGGAATCAGTAGTTCAAAACCAAAAAAATGAAAAATTAGAAGAAAATGTGAAATATCTCATTGAAAAAACAACTGATATGGAAAACAGACTTAGGAAAGATAATTTAAAAATTATTAGAATACCTGAAAGTCATGATCAGGAAAAGAGCCTTGACATTATTTTCAAAGAATTACTACAGGAAAATTGCCCTGATATTCTAGAAGCAGAGGGCAAAATAGAAATGGAGAGAATCCACCAATCCCCCCGAGAAAGAGATCCCAAAAAACCAACCCCCAGGAATATTATAGCCAAGTTCCAGAACTCCCAAGTCAAAGAGAAAATATTACAAGCAGCCAGAAGGACACAGTTCAAATATCGTGGAGCTGCAGTCAGGATCACACAGGACTTAGCAGCAACTACATTGGAAGCTCGTAGGGCTTGGAATACAATATACCAGAAGGCAAAAGAGCTTAGAATGCAGCCAAGAATGAACTACCCAGCAAGGCTGAATGTCCTCTTCCAGGGGAAAAGATGGACTTTCAATGAACCAGGGGAATTTCAAATGTTCCTTTTGGAATGGCCAGAGCTGAACAGAAGGTTTGATCTTCAGATACAGGACTCAGGTGAAGCATGGAGATTGGAGGAGAGGGTGGGAAATATGAGGGACTTAATGAGGATGAACTGCATGTATAGAAAAATGATACTGATAATATTCATATGAACCATCTCAGTTAGTAGAGCAGGTAGAGGGAGCTTTTATAGTTGAAGCACAGGAGAAAGCTGAATTCGAAGATAAAATATGGTGTAAAAATGGAGTCAATAGGAAAAAAAGGGAAATGGAATGGGAGAAAGACAAAGGAGAGGGGGAATAGTCCAAGATATTTCACATAATAAGATTTTTTTTATTACAATGAGCTATTGCAATGATATGGAAGGGGGGAGACAAGGGGGAATGAGGGAAACTTTGCTCTCATCAGAAATGGCTAGAAGAGGAAACAGCAAATATACTTAATGGGGTATAGACATCTGGAGTAAGAAGGAGGGGGGGAGCAGGGGGAAGGGGTGGGGATGTGAATAAAGGAGGAGAGGATGGACCATGGGGGAAGAGTGGTCAGATATAACACATTTTCTTTTTTACTTCTTGCAAGGGGCTGGGATTGGATGGCCTGCCCAGGACCATAGGGCCAGGTGGATTCTGGGCCTAAGGGGTGGTGTGGGGGCTCAGGGCTTCTTGGCCCCAGGACCAGGGGTCTGTCTGCTGTGCCACTCAGCGACCCTACAGCAGAGTCAGAGTGAAAGGAGAGAGAAAATATAGTACATGGTAGTGGAGAAATAAGAAAGGAGGGAGTTGTGATCAACAATGGCAAGGTTGGAAAAATGTGGAAGTAACTTTTGTGATGGACTTACCATAAAGAATGTGATCCACCCATGACAGAGTTATTGGTGTTGGAACAAAAACTGAAGCACATTTTTTGTTATTATTATTTGGGGGAGGGTGCAGGGCAAGTGGGGCTGGGTGGCCTGCCTGGGGCCACATAGCAGGGTGATCTTTGTGTGTCTGGGGCCGGATTCGGACCCAGGTGCTCCTGGCTCAAGGGCCAATGCTCTGTCTGCCACCCAGCCACCCCTACTATTATTACTATTTTATTTTATTTTGGGTCTTTTGTTTTTTTCTTCTTTTTGGTTTTTGCAGGGCAGTGGGGATCGGGTGGCTTGCATGTCACATGGCTGGGTGATTATTGGGTTTATGAGGCTAGATATGGACTCAGGTGCTCGTGGCTCCAGGGCTGGTGCTTCATCCATTATGCCACCTGGCCATACCTACAATTATTACTATTATTTTTTTAATTTTAATTTTTTTCTCTCCCCTTTACTTTTTTCACCCAAGCAAGTCTATCTATATTCATGGGGGGAGGGGTATTTTGTTTACTTGTAAACAAGAATATTTTATTAATGTAAAAGAAACATTTGTACAAAATGAGAATAAAAATAAATTTTTAAAAAAAGACTCAAACTTGAGTTCAAAAAATTGACTTCACAAATGAAATATGAAGGAGGTATACATAGACACCACTTAGTCCAAAAAAGATGGGAGGGTTTTAGTGGATTGCAAATTTAGTGGTGTGACATAACACTTAAAAAAGCATATATGATCTTGGACTTCATTAGGAAAGGCAGAACTTCCAGGGATAAGGGAGTGTCCATTTTATTTTCCTCTGCTCTGGTCAGACCACTTTTTTTGGGCACCACAGTTTAAGAAGGATGTAAGCTAAAGAGCATCCAGCATGGTAAGGAACTCAAATCCATGTTCTATGAGGACTGGTTGAATTCTGAATGTTCAATGAAGAGAAAAAAAGACTTGGGAGTGGAAATAGATATGTAGTCATCTGAAAAAGCTGTCTTATGTGAAGCAGAAATTGTGTCAGAACTGGAATCTGTGGGTGGAAGTTGCAAAGAAGTAAATTTAGGTGGGATAGAAGAAAAAGGTTTAATATGTTTTTTACTTTTTTGATATTCTGTACTTAAACACCAATTATAAGTTCTTTGAGGATGAGGATTGCCTTTTATATTCTCTTTTTGTATCCTTAGCACTTTTGTACACAGTAGGCACTTAATAAATATTTATTGATTGACCAATTAGCATGAGAATTTCTATGTACAAAGACTAGATAAAGGAAATTTCATAGGAAACCTTGGATTTTTACTATAAACAGTTTACTTTTTAAAAAAGTAAAAATTCAGTGTGCTAATTTTAAAACCATCTAACTTATTGGTATTGCCTTCTGAAGTTCCCTCTATTCTTTTCTATGTGTCTTTTGGTACTTCACCACTTTCCAATAACTTCTCTTCTCCCCAAATCCTTATCCCAAATTTAAAAAATCCATAAAATAACAGCAAAAAAAAGCAAACAAAAACTCTTCCCTTGATTAAATAACCCTCTTTACAGTAAAACAAAACTACACACATCAACTGTTCCTGAAAAAGAATCTTTGATTCATTATTTCACATCCATCATCTCTTTGTAGAAGGCAGGCAACACTTTTCCTTGTAGGTTCTCGAGAGTTAAGGTTTGTCATTGCATCAATCAGAGTTCTTTTAAAATAGGAAAATCTTGCTAATAAGAAGCAAGGAGATGCCAAGGAAAGGATGAGTCCCCTCAGGAGTTGTAGCAGATACACCCTCAATGAAAATATTCAGTTGGAGGCAAGAAGATTCACCTGTTGAGTGTATTGTAGTAGTCTTATTCTTTTAGTTATTTTTTTAATTAACCAGATTTTGATGTCCCCCCCACTTTAACTCCATTTTATCCAATGGAAAGGGGGTTTCTTTTTCAAATATGATTTGTAGAAGCTTTCTGAAGTCCCTTCAAACTCAGAAGGGCAGCCAAGGAGCACAGTGGCTAGAGCACCAGGTCTAGAGTCAGGAAGATTCACCTTCTTGAGTTCAAATTTGGCCTCAGACACTAGCTGTGTGGTCCTGGGCAAGTCACTTAAATTTGTTTGCCTTAGTCTCCTCATCTGTAAAGTGAGTTGGAGAAGGAAACAGCAAACCACTCCAGCATTTCTACCAAGTAAGCTCATGGATAATCATACAACATGACTGAAACAACTGGAGAATTCCAACTCAGAAGTTCTTTGACTCTGAGATTCTTAGAAATGTCAGCTCTTATTGCTCACAGGTTGCTCATAGGTTGCTCATAGATCCAGTCCTGGTCTCACTCTCCTATTCCACAGTCTTACAATACCAGCTGCCTTTTAGACACCCCAAAGCAGATGCCCATAGTCATCCCAAACTCATGCTTTTTGGCTTGGTCTGTCTTTTTCATTCTAACTTGTATTCATGTATGTGTTCCATCACCCTATTAAATTTAAGGAGCTGTCATTTTTCATCCCTAGAGCATAGCCCGTAACACAGGAGAAGTAATGACTTGATGGGTGAAATAGCATGTAAAAAGAGCTTAGAAAACTAGTAATAAAGAGTTTCAAAAATGTAAGAAAATTACTTCCCTCCCCCACGTAATGAATGGTATAAGTTCAGATTGTAAATGTTCTGGGAATTCAAGGAAAGGCAGATTACCAAGGAATAGTGTTCAAGGAAGGCATTACGGCAAAGACAGAGAGGACAAGAGCACAAGATATGGTTGGGAGCAATATAGATTACTTAATCAACCAATCACCCGGAATGGAAATAGGATTATGCCCAGCTTTCTTCGGGGGATAGTCAATTCAATTTAGCAGATTGATTTTTTTTAAAAGATAATCTGGCCAGGCTTTGCCTTATTGGTTTTGGTAGCAGGGTTAGAAGGGTTCTGTTTCCAATAAGGATAGAACAGGATGGAATAATAAATTACATCATGGGGGATTTTGGCTAGGTATATGGAGAAGTATTTTATGGTAACTCATAGACTCAGAGAATCATCAATTTAGGATTGCAAGGAGATAGATGGAAGTAGAAGAGATTCTAGGAGCATTTCACACATTTTTGTCATCTTACAGCACTTAAAAATGTGAGAGAGAATCTCAACTGTCTGAGGCAGTTGAAGTGTGTCTGAAAGGAGGATGGATGAGATGACATTTCAGAGGTTTCCAAAAGTCTAGAATAATAACAACTTGAAATAATATTTGTAAAGAGTAGACATCATCTAAATATTATTTATTGTCATCATTATGTCTACTATGTGCAAAGTCCCTCATTAGATGCTAGGGAAGATCCAAAGAGAGATAAGACAGCTTCTGAGCCCTTGTAATAATTATAGCCTGCCTCTGACACTTTCTGTTTGTATGAGCACTTTGACAAGATTCTTCACCTCCCTAGGCCTCAGTTTCTTTATTTGTTAAATGAAAGGATTGAACTCAGTGGCCTGTGATCTAGATCTGGGATTCTTTGAATTGTCACTTAAATATCTGTATGACCCAACTAGCTGTGGGGAACCCAGCAGGGTTCTGTTCTAGGTCCTCTTTTCTTTTTGTTCTGTGCCATCATCCCTTGAGTGATCTCAGAAGCTGCCTTAGGTTAAATAATTATTTCTATGGAGATTGCTAACAGATCCAGTCCTGGTCTCTCTCAAATACTACAGTCTTACAATACCAGCTGCATTTTAGACACTCCAAAATAGGTGCCCATAGACATCCCAAACTCAACAGATATATCCAGAACAGAAACCATTTTCTCTTTCAGTCCCTGCCTCCCTTCTTTAGAACTTTCCTATTTATTGTTAAGGCTACCACTATTTTACTAGTCCATCAGGTTAGTCACCTTGGTGTCTTCTTCCATTCCTCATTTCCATTTACCCAACTATCAAATCCAGTGCAAAATTTTGTTTATGCTGTTATAAGATCTCTGGTATACATTTCCTCTTCTCCCAGCCTCCACCATAGTTGAGGTCCTCCTTGCCTCTCACCTGTAATATTGCAATAGCCTACTAATTGGCCTCCCTGTCTCAATTGTCTCCCTGCATTAATTTCCTTTGACACTTGGCCACTAAGTGATTTTCCTTAAATATATGTATACACACACACAAATACACACTAAATATGTAAAAGATCTATGATATGGATGATATATATATATATATATGTATATATATATATATATAGTTAGTTAAATTTTCCCAATTATTTAACTATTTCCCAATTCAGAGTGTTTTTATTAGAGCATCAATTTGCCCTAAATAGTAAATTTCAGTGTCTCCCCTTTCCCCAGGATCAAATGCAAAGTCTTCTGTTTGGACCTAGAAAGAAAGCTCTTCTTAACCTGGCCCTTTCCTATACTTCTTTTTCCTTATACTTCTTTCCTTTCCCCACACTCTGTGATCAGTTTGCTGTTTCTCCCTTTGATGGCAACCCCTGATGTAGATCCCTCTCTCTGGTCTCCATGCCCTCTCCTCTGCCCCCTTAGTTTCTGTCAAGACTCAGTTCAACACCTATTTTCTGCAAGAGTTTCCCAATTTCCCAATCTGCATTTAACAACTTTGTATATATTTGCATTTATTGATTTAATTTTTGTATTGTATATATGTATACTTGTAGTTTCTCCAAATAGAAGCTTAACTTCTTGTGGTCAGATATTGCTTCTGTCTTTGTACTGAATTTGTTGACAAGGTATTGATTCAGAGCCATATTGTTCAGTCACCAGGTTGGAGGGCAACTGAATTCTATGGTATTTTTTTCCATTCCCAGGATGAATCAACTGAAGACCCTGGCTAGTAGGCTTCGACCTCAGGCCACCCAGCTTCTGGTGAGGCTCAGTGTCCCACAGCGAGGTATGTCCTCCAGGCCACCTGAGACTTTCCTAAGTGGTGCCAACAACAACTATGTGGAGGAAATGTACTATGCATGGCTGGAAAACCCAGAGAAGGTGCACAAGGTTGGTGAACCCAAAAGATTCTGGAAATGTACCATGCTGCCTCCCTTTTTCCCTCCAGGGGAAGTGTTGAGCTTTACATGGAAGAGGATCTGGGTCGGGGGCGGTGGTCTTGCTGTGCCTGTATATGTTCCTCTCTTCTCAAAGAATCTGATCACTAGGGTGTTTGTGGGAGACCTTGATTCTAGTCCATTTCTGCCAATGACTTGCAGTGTGACCTTGGGTGATTTGCTTAATTTCTCTGCATCTTGGTTGACTCTGTGAAGAAGTCTGTTATGTCCCAAACCTACATAACTATCTCCATTTTAGGAGCACAAATAGTTTGTTAAAGTGTTTTTTGGGAACGTGCCATTTGCATAGGTAGGGTAGATATTTGATCCATACAGTGATTTAAAGGAAGCTTTCCTAACCCAGAATATTTCCCTTACTCTTTTATTAGTTATAGACCTGAAATATTTACCATAAGTGTTTTATTTAATTGCATATCCTAGCTGTGGGATCTGGGGTATCTGCTCCCTTCTCTCAACTTCTTTCTCTATAGAACTTGGAGGCTAGATTATATGACTTCATATTTCCTTTAGCTCCAAATCCAATGATAATGTTTTAGGAGCCTCCTGGTATTTTGGGCAAGAATTCTTGGTTTAGAAATCACCAAATAAAGTGATATTTGATTTATAAAAGTGACTAGTTGACAACTCTCTTAACCTGTGACCACCACTGATGCATAAAGTCCTATGGTCAACAATGTCAATATCAGATTTTCTATTTCCATTTTATTTCCTTTTCCATTCCTATTTTCCTATTCCATTCTATTTCCATTCCACATGTCTCACCAACATGGCCCAACTAGGAATCTGAGGGAAGACCCCAGGTTGAGATCACAAATAAATGCTAGGAGAGTGTTTTTTTTTTTAATTGTAGAACAAAAGTCATCCAGCAAGTGTTTCTTGAATGATTAAAAACTCAATATACAGAATAATATTCTGAAAAAATAGTTATGTTGTGATCTATTAAAAAAAACAACAGTCCACCAACACGAAAGCCTTTAAGACAAAAAACAGTGAAGAGATATAATCTTAGAAGAAAAACCAGCATTCATAATTAGGTTCCATATCATTTATCAGTTCCTCCCATCATCTCTGGGATAAAAAGATAGCATGGATTTTACTTCCCATGTTAGAATTGAAGCTATGACTCAGAGGAAAATGCCATTCACAGGAAACAGTTGTGTTGGCAAGCTGGAAAGTACTGAGAAGTAAAGTAGGCAACCTATGAGAGAGAGAGAGAGAGAGAGAGAGAGAGAGAGAGAGAGAGAGAGAGAGAGGTCTCCCAGTAGATATTACTTTCCAAGGTCTAGACTGAGAAGTCGTCTTCCTTCCTTCTTGTCTTTTTGCTCTTCCCCAAACATACCTCTCCATTTCTCATTTCTGTGCCTTTTTATATCCCCCATGACTGAGACTCCCACCACTCTTACACTCCCTAGTTTCTTTCAAAACTAGAGACCATTTCCTACAGATCTTTGTTGACCACTTCAGATATTAGTGGTCCCTCCCAAGTTAACTCATATAGATTTTGCGTATGTCTTGTATATAATTATATATCTGGCATGCCTCTCCCTATAGAATGTAAGCTCCTAGAGGGCTTGCACTGTTTCAGTTTTGTCTTGGTATCCCTACTAACTAGTACAGATCTCTGCTGATGCTGAGCTGGGCCAGATTCAAGGAATAGTGAGGGATGTCCTTTTTGAGGACAAAGGATTAGATTTACTCTAATGGTCTGTGGTTGGCATAGAAAGTTAAGGGGAGTTTGGCAGTAAAGGCATAAATTGCAACCTCAACCAGGATTATTATGTCCAGGATGTTTGCTTTTTTTAAAATTTTGTTTTTACAAGGCAATGGAGTTAAGTGACTTGCCGAAGGTCACACAGCCAGGCAATTATTAAGTGTCTGAGGTGGGATTTGAACTCAGGTCCTCCTGACTCCAGGGCAAGTACTCTATCCACTGCACCATGTAGCTGCCCCCATCCTTCATTCTTGAAGAAGACCAAGACAACAGGGATGCCATGACAAGCACATGATTTGGATTTGAGTGAGGGAGATGCTGTGCTAGGTCACACAACTACTCTTTAGTTACTGAGCTATGAACAACAGGTAGAAGTTATAGGGAGGCTCATTTTGCCTCGAGATTATAAAAGAACATCCTAACAATTAGAGATGACCTAAAACAGACCTCCTCTATGGCATTAGGGAAGTCCCTGCAGTTAGGTTTTAAAGCAGAGGATATGATCTATTATGTGATCTATTAAAGACAGGATTGACCCTTCAGGCAAGGTTACACTGTATGATCTTGGAAAGGACATTGGTTTTGAATCCCTTTGGACACTCACTATTTATTTATGTGTCACCAGAGGGACAAAGACCCTTCTAGCTCTTTATGAATGCCAAAGTTCCCTGAATTGGGGAAATTAATTGAGTGAGGCTGCATGTCTAGAGAAAAGAAACTTTAGAAAATGGTGACCATAGAAAGGCTAAAATAGGGTCTGGAAAATGTCAGAGTGCCTCCCATTCCCCACATGCATATATCATGCCTCCAAGGTTCCACCATGACTGTTTCTGTATTGCTTAATGCATCCTCCAGTAGACTGGTTGAGCAGCGCATGATGGTGGTGGTAGGGTGTTTCAGGGGGCTGAACTAGGATAGTTCAGGGAGCATGCAAAGAAAGTAGGAGAAAATGAGTTAACTCATTTGCAAAGGGTTAGACATTCTAGACAGTGGGAACAGTGTGAATCTTAAATGAAATAAATGGAAATATTTAGTCAAACTTAAAGTACCAGTTAGAGCACTCTAAGGCTGGCTACACTACTTAGACTTTACCCATTGTCTTATCTCTATTGGATTCTCCATTCATTCATTCAATCAACAAACATTTATTAAATGATTACTCTATGCAAAGCACTGTGACCAAGACCCTGATAACTACATAGTTAACTAAATACATAATTTTGCATGACTGATATGGATGTCCCAAAAATCTCAGTGTAACTCTAAGCTCTTAAATTTTAAAGTTCCATTAAGACCTTTTGAATACCTTGTTAATATTAATTATGCAATATTGTATGTTTTAACATAGTGGTCTTAGGTATATGTTTATAATATACATGTGCATATTTGTATTTTATGTGTATTATATTTTATAACATATTCATATGTTATACAAATATATAACATATAACAATATATAATGCATGCATATGTGCAATACATACATATAATCATGCATGTATGTATATGTACAAATCTTATTTTCCTAAAATTTTCAAACCTAAAAACTACACTAACATTTTTCTGGGCACTAGCTATATTGGAATAATAAAACAAAGTATTATATGAAGTTCAAGGGGGGAGAGTAGTGAGAGAAATCAGAGAAGGCTTTTTGGAGAAAGTAGCCTTGAGTTAGGTTTGCATTGTCCAGGGTCCTGCTTGATTGCCCCCCTCCCTCATTCTTTTGAATGATATAGAAGAGATTTTTTTGCTTCTTTTCTTTCTTACCTGCCTTAATCATTGAGAAACCCTGAGTGTCTTACCCTCCCAGTTTCATTTTTTTTTCTTGGAGTGGTCCTTCATGGCTTCTTCCTCATCTTTGTCTTATCTCATCTTAATCACTGGAGGGATTTTGCTTCAGTCAAACTAAAGTTTGGTAAAGATTTTAGCTTTAAAAGGCAAGGTTTTTCCACTGCATCCAAGGCCATCTCCAGTCATCCTGATCCATATCTGACCACTGGACCCAGATGACTCTGAAGGAGAAAGTGTGGCTGGTGACCTAGCACAGCATCTTCCTCACTCAAATCTAAATCATGTGCTTGTCATGGCATCACCTCTCTGTTGCCATGGTCTTCTTCAAGAATGAAGGACAAACATCCTGGACATAATAATCCTGGTTGAGGTTGCAATTTATGCCTTTACTGCCAACCTCCCCTTAACTTTCTATGCCAAAATCAGCCCTTTTTGCATATCTCTTGCCTTCCTAATTGCTCCTTAGGACCCTTAATTTAGCTTTAAGGTGCTGTCAATTCTTATGTAGTGTTATTGTTATATTAATAATGTTATCATTATCCTCATGGCTGCTATAACCTGTCTACCCAATTTCCCCATTTTCTACCTCTAGTCCTGGGATACCTTTTTTCGAACTGCCAGCATGGGAGTAGCCCCAGAACATGCTCAGTCAGGACTTCCATCAGTTATTCACCCAACTACTGCCCAACAAGGCTCTGGACACATCAAGAGCACAGCCAAGACAGATAAATTGGTGGCAGATCACTTGGCTGTACAATCTCTGATCCGGGCCTATCAGGTAAGAGCATTAAGATGGAGAGAGAGAACACATACCTTTAGGGAGAGCGAGAAGGGAGGAGAGCCATTTTTCTAATGGGGGGAACAGTTTCCACCTTTAGAGAAATTTGGAAGAGGGGACAAAATAAGCCCATCTTATACATTCCCTATTGTGTGGTAGCTTAATCATTGTCATCATCTCTTGGGGCAATGTGGTGTAGTGGGAAGGACACTGGACTTGGTAGGCAGAAGACCTGGAACTGATTCCTAGATTCTGTCACTTAATAACTATGTGATCATGGACACCTTAAACTCTCTTAACTGCTGTTTTCTAACCTCTAAAATGTAGATAAAAACATCTGTATTACATATTAATATCTGAGAGAATTTTTTGTAAGTAGCGAATCTATTATTGTAGCATCATTACTAGTGCCTGGAAGGAGAACTGATTTTGGACTAGATTCAGAGGGAAACTGAGGAATATCTGGTCTCCTACCCTTTCATTTTACAGATGAAGAAAATGGGGTCCATGGAGAGGATGTGATTCAACCATTATAACTCACATCTTCTGACTCCAAGTCTAACCCCTTTCTACCTATGTACTACCCTACCAAGGAGTCTTGTTTTGTATTCCCAAAACTCAGACCAGTTCAAAAGAAGAGATAATCCAGAAGTCCTGTGAGTGGTGGAGGGAACTATTTTGAAATAAAATTTTTGCAGTGGATAACCCTTCCTCCATAATGCATTGTATTGAGACCCTTTCTTTATTAGGAAGGAAGACAATTCTGATATGATTCTTCCTGGGCCATTGGTCCACAAAAGTTCTGCAGCTCCTTGCAAAGTTGTGTGCAAGTTGAATTTTTGTGAATTAAATAATAGAAATGCACTACGGATGGAGAGAACTAGCATTTTGAAAGGAGCCTTACAGTCATTCATTTTTTTTCTATAATAGAGTCCTTTTGCTAAGACTTCTAAATTATCTGAGATTTTTGAATTGTGGAATCTTTGGATGGAGGGAACCTCATCTAGATTAAGATCTTGGATAATTTCTTGCATTCTTGGTCTTGACCAAACATGGCAAATTGCAAAGATGCTCTGTGGGGTTTACTAGGTAATGAGCTTAATCATATTTGAACTTTTTAGTAATTAGTGACAGTCAAGGTTGCATCATATCTTCATGGAAACTTCTCCCTTGGAGGAGATTCTTAGACAAAATGAATGTGGGAGTAGTGGTGATTTGGGTTGAGGAGGGAAAGAAGGGTGATGATTAGGTTATGTAAAATCACCATAATATCATCCAATTAGCAAATAAAAAATTGGTAGGGAGAGTTGTTCTAATTGTTGATTCCCAGGGGCTGTTTCCATGTCTTAATTTGATTCAATAATTAGTTATTTTTTTAAATCTGGGAATTTTTTTTAGAGGAATACCAGATTTATTTAATTATTCTTTATGTTTACTCTATTAATGTGCATTTTTTGCAATAAAAATATCTTTCATATAAAATATCTTGGCCTATTTCACCTCTCCTTTCTTTTACTCCCAATACATTTCCCTTTTAGCCATTGATTTCATTTTTACAATATATTATATCTTCAAATTCAGCTCTCTCCTGTGCTTTATCTATATAAATTCCTTCTACCTGCTCTATTAAATGAAAGGTTTCATGAGTATTATCAATATCATTTTTCTATGCAGGAATACATGCATTTCATCATCATTAAGTTCCTCATATTTTACCCTTCTCCTCTGCTCTCTATGCTTCACCTGAGTCCTGTATTTGAAGGTCAAACTTTCTGTTCAACTCTGGTCGTTTCAGCAGGAACATTTGAAATTCCCCTGGTTCATTGAAAGTCCATCTTTTCCCCTGGAAGGGGATGTTCAGTTTTGCTGGGTAGTTGATTCTTGGTTGCATTCCAAGCTCTTTTGCCTTCTGGAATATTATATTCCAAGCCCTATAAGCCCTTAATATAGTTGCTGCTAAGTCCTGTGTGATCCTGACTGCAGCTCCACGATATTTGAACTGTGTCCTTCTGGCTGCTTGTAATATTTTCTCTTTGACTTGGGAGTTCTGGAACTTGGCTATAATATTCCTGTGGGGTTTTTTTTGGATCTCTTTCTAGGGGAGATCGGTGGTTTCTCTCAATTTCTATTTTGTCCTCTGCTTCTAGGATATCTAGGAAATTTTTCTGTAGGAATTCTTTAAAAATGAGGTTAAGGCTCTTTTCCTGATTATGACTTTCAGGTATCCAAATAATTTTTTAAATTATCTTTCCTGAATCTATTTTCCAGATCAGTTGTTTTTTCAATGAGATGTTTTACATTTTCTTCTAATTTTTAATTCTTTTTGTGTTAAAGTATTGCATCTTGACTTCTCATAAAATCATCAGCTTCCTTTAGCTCCATTCTGTATCTGAAGGATTTGTTTTCCTCAGAGAGCTTTCTTATCTCTTTTTCCATCTAGCCAATTCTGCTTTTTAAAGCATTCTTCTCCCCAATAACTTTTTTTGAGTTGTTTTATCCATTTGATCTATGTTGGTTTTTAACATTATTTTCTTCAGCATTTTTCTCCTTGACTAGGCTGCTGACTTCTTTTTTCATGTTTTCCCTGCATCTCTTGCATTTCTTTTCCTAATTTTTCTTCTATCTCCCTTACTTGATTTTCAAAATCTTTTTTTGAGCTCTGTCATGGCTGGAGTCCAACTTCTGTTTTTCTTGGAGTCTTTAGATGCTGGAGCTTGTACTTCCTCATCTTCAGATTGGGTATTTTGATCCTTCTTAGGATCATAGACAATGTATTTCTCAATTCATTGTTTTTCTCTGTTTACTCATTTCTCCAGCCTGTGTCTGGTTTTGGGGTGCTTCCTGAGCTTTTGAGTATTATTGTGACACCCCCCCCCAACAAAGATCTCAGTTTGTGTGAAGCTCTGACTGACCTCCTGGTCTGCAAATGACCACAAACACACCCCTCTTTCACAGGGCTGAGGTGGTGGTGGTGGGGAGGCCCTGTTCTATGGGGGGCCTAGACTGCCATCAGGATCTGAATGTGGTCAAAGCCCCAGAGTCCTGTTCCAGGTACAGAGCACAAACCTTGGAAGTTTCCCCTACCTTCAGTGGGGCTGATCACTCAGGGCTCAGTTGCCTGGAGGCTCCTGCTTGCCGGGCTCCATGCCTGCTTCAATTTCCTGGATCTGGGCTGCTGTGGCAGCTGCAGCTGTGCTGACCTTGCTGACTGCTGTAATCACTCTGAGAGCCTGGGCTTTGGGTGCTTGCTCTGGCAGAGGTCCCCCACTGATCCTTCAAGTTGTGCCAGGTGTTCCCGTGGTGTAGGTCAGGAAACTGCTCCCACTGCCATGAGCCATGGCTCCCAGACATCCTGGGGCTGCCTCTGGGTGGCTGAAGTTTCTTCACTCTGGTGGGCTGCTACTAACCCCATGGGGTGGAACTTTCCACTATTTTCCAGGTTACCTTGGTCTGGAGAATTGCCTCACTGGATCTTTCTGTGGGTTCTGTCTCTTGAAAATTTAGTTAGAGTCATAATTTTAAGATTTTTTAAATATTATGGAGAGAACACCTAGGAGAGGCTCTTCTCCTGTCTCCATCTTGGCTCTGCCTCAATAATTAGTTATTAAAATGTTGACCATGTTCAAAAGCCCTGTGTTTAGGTTCTGGAGAAAATTAATATACAAACACCAAACAGTTCTTGTCCTTAAAGAGTTTGCATTCTACTCAGGGAATCAAAATGTACATACAATTACATATACATATATGTATATATTTTTTTATGTACTCTCATTTGAGGGGAAAAAAAGAGCACCTTTTATTAGAAGTGGTGCCTATATTGAGTCTTGATGGAGGCTAAGATGTTTAAAGGACAGAGGTAAGGAAGAAGTGTGTACCAGGAATTTACCTGGTCTCAATTCCTTTTCTCTCCTAAAAGTCAAATATCCACAAGGGCCTCAATTTCCACATCTGTTAAATGAGGAAAGATGACTCTAAGATTCCCCTCCCAGCTATAAATCTATGACCCTACAAGCCAAACGGGGGGGTTGAAATGAACAGCCTTTCTGAAGGAACCAAGATAGGCAATGGAATGAGTTTGGAGGATAATATGGCCTATTTGACTGGAATGTGGAATGTGTGAAGGAAAAGTGGTAGGGAATGAGTCTTAAAAGGGAGGTTAGAACCAGAGAGTGAAAGACTTTTTAAATCACCATGCTAAGGAGTTTGTGTTTTATCCTGGGATACTTGTAGACACTGTTGAATTTTGAGGAGGGGGAAACATGGTCAGCCCTGTGATTTAGGAAGATTATTTTTGACAGTTTTATAGAGGAGTTGATTTTAATTGGCATTTCTTCATTTGAGAGTCATCAACTTATAGATGTAATCATTTTGATTCTCTGCATATGTATAAAGCAATTTAATATGATTGTACTAATATTTATATTTACTTTTTTTAAAAAAGAAAGTCTTTGACTTTTAAAAGTAAAGAACAAGGAACAAAACCCCACCCAAAATTATACACACATATGCATGGTTATGTATTTTATTTGCTAATATATGATAGAATCACATATTTGGGGATTTGAAACCTACCAATAAAATTAGGTTATGGGGAAGGCCTGTTGGGGTGATAGTAATGTTTTATCATATTTATTAATATTATATATAACACATATATGTGTATATATATGTATATAAATACTTTTAAATCATTTTAAGCCTACTTTGTGGGAGGCTGCTGCTCCATATGCTTAAGTGATTTAAGTGATGTTCATGGGAATAAATTGCATCATCTCTCTCTATTGGATGTTAAGTGGAGGGAATTACCCCCCCCCCCCCAGTTTTTAGAGGCATTAGAGGTTGCATCCCCCTACTCACTTCCAATCTTCTTCCTCAACAGATCCGGGGCCACCATGTGGCCCAATTGGATCCCCTTGGAATTTTGGATGCTGACCTAGACTCGTTTGTACCCTCAGATTTAATCACCACCATCGATAAGCTGGGTGAGAAGCAGTAGCCACTTCTTGAAAGAAGGTTCCCAGGCACCAGTGGATTTAGTGTGTGCTGTGTTAGGGGGGTGATCGTCATCAGCTTGGGAAGTCTTCCTCCCTTTCTCGCTGTCATTGCCAATCAATCAAGTAGCATTTATCAAGCATTTACTATTTTCCAGGCAATGTGCTAAGTTCTGGGAATACTGAGAGAAAGAAGCTCATGGCTCAACAGGGGAGACAATTTGTAAATAACTCTATACAAACAAGATAAATGGGGAAAATTTGGAGTTAACTGACTGAGGGAAGGCATTAGTAGTGAAGGAGGTCAAGAATGCTATCCTGGGACTTTAGATGCTAAAGTCTGTGACTCAGAATTCAAAAAAGACTGGAGATTCAAACCCTGTCCCTGTCCTTGGTCTTCTGCTCACATCTGAGACATTACATCTGGCATGGGTGTGGATTAATAACTGAATTTCCTGCTCTCTAACTCTCCCCCCCCCACCACGTCACTAACTTCTAGAAGAGGAAAGGTATCTTTAGACCAACAGGACAGTGGTTGTCAGCATACTGTTTGTTCTGTGAAGATCAAAAGGATTCTGACTATAAAATTCTAGTTTGGGCCATTTTGAATCTTATACTAGCATAATATAATCCCTACTCTCTTAGAGTCTTTTGTTCTTACAGTGTTCCTCAGAGGAAGGGGCAGAGACGAATCTAAGCATTTTTACAAAGGAAGAAAATAAAACCTAAGAAGCTAGGGGATTTACCCCCAGTTATACAGTAGTAGCACTAGGAATATAATCAGGGACCTAAGAGCCATGACTAGTGAGTAGTATTCTCATTAGAGCACAGTACTTGGGTATCATCTTCTTGGTCATGATTCCATGGTTGAGAGCTATTCTGAGTGTTAGAGTACCATTGTATTCTCTAGGTAGCACATTGTTCTTCTCCTTCCTCTCCACTCATTGTCATTTCACTGTAGCCTTTCACCACACGATCTCTTTAATGAGTCTCTATGCTTTTTCTTTTGTATAATCTCATTACATCAGCCTTCTATAATCTTCACGAATCTGACCTGGACAAGGTTTTCCATTTGCCCACAACCACCTTCATTGGAGGAGCAGAAAGTACCCTGTCTCTGAGAGAGATTATCAAACGCTTGGAGGTAAGCAAATCATATCATTCTATCAAAAGGTCTAAAACCTGAGGAATAGGTAGATTTTAGTCCAGAAAGAAAGTGAGAGGGAGATTTGCTAAGGCCCTTGATATATGAAGGGAAAGAAGCATAGTTTAAGTGCTTTTTTTTAAAAGGGAGGATAATCCTCAGAGGAAGTGGGATGGCTTGAGTCTTCTAAAAAGCTACACAGGATAGTCTATAATTCTTACTCCTAAGTAGTTTGTATGCTCCCTGTCATTAATTAGCAAGTAATTTGCTGTCTCAAGGTTCAAAATGAAATTTAGAAAGAAATGAAATTTTGACAGCATCTTTTTGAGAATGCATCAGTCAACTGTGGCTTTCCAAGATTCTGTACTAATCTCTTGAAGGCTTGTTCCCATTTCCCTTTCCCCTTAGTTCTCTGTTTGAAAGGAATGAGGTCGTGGTTTGCCAGACTTGTAGAGTTCCCCAGGCCCTTCTCTTCTCTCCAGAACACTTACTGCCAGCACATTGGCATGGAGTTCATGTTCATTAATGATGTGGAGCAGTGCCAATGGATCCGGCAGAAGTTTGAGACTCCTGGAGTGATGAAAATCACCAATGAGGAGAAGAGGACACTGTTGGCGCGGCTGGTGCGGTCCATGAGGTGTGATTTCAAGGGTCAGAGGGGGCCCTGGGAACATTTAAACCTCCTGTGTTTGGGGACTATTTTGGGTTGGCTCTCTCTGTGAGGGGAATTAAGTACCATCCTGTCTAGCCTGTGGTGTTCAGGGGTTGAAAACCCAACAATGAATGGATTAAAAGCAAGTACCAGAACAATCTTGAGAGAAGACCCCACAGAAATTCCACTGGGATGGACCTTACTTTGGTGGCTTAGAAAAGTGAGGAAAAATTCATGGAGAAAAAAAGTCCTGGGATGAGAGGAGCATTTGGGATTGGAAATAAGGCGAGAGTGTCAACTGAATATGGGGCATTGAGGCAGTTTGCCCTACAGTAGATCTCACATGGCAGGAACATGGACCAGCAATAGAGCAAATACTCACTCTCTAAGGGAGGATCAGAGAACACCTTCAACTGATACCCCACTCATTTTCCAAGTGAATTTTGTTAATTAAGCAGAGGTGACTAGATCAAGTATTTCTGTTGCTACACAGGTGAGAGGAGGAGTTGTTTTTGGTGGTGGTTACATTTAAAAGGACTATTGAGACATTTGGTAAAACTACAAATTCCCCTTCCTCTTGCGTGGGGTGGGGGGGGCAGATCCCAGCATGCCCAACATTTGAGTTGTATTCAGGGACTAAGGCTGGTGCCACTTGATGTTACTAAAGAGTCAAAACTACAGTCCTTCCTAGATTCTCAGTGTTGGGTTTTATTGAGTGTCTCCTGCTTACTGGTGGCACCTCCTCTGCGGAGAGAAAATTTTGGACTAACTATTCCAAACTTTTGCTCCTTTGACCTCTTGGAAAAAGACAAGTGAGCTAGGCAACCATTGGCTTCTCCCATATTTCTTGAAATGAGACAGATTGACCTTGGATCTTGGATTCATTGGCTCATAGAGCTGCTGTCTGAGCTTAATTAGAAAAAAACATTTTGATAACTTTATTTCAGTATAATTGGTTTCCTTTGTAATCCTATACATTTTATTTTATGCTTTTAAAAACACTACTCTGGGAAGGGATCCATAAATTTTATCAGATTGTCAGAAGGGTTCACAGCACAAAAATTTTTAAGATCCCTCTCTGGTTTAGTAAAGACTGTCTGTCTCTTTCCCCAAGATGAATAAGCTACATTCAACTTAAATTTTGACATTTTGTCAAAAGATCTACTTCTCCTTGGCACAGTTAAGAGTAGGTCTCCTCCTGTTGACACTCATGATTGTATCTGTTCTGTAGCAGTTAATGACCCTTCTCTTCCCCCACTCCCTATGGCAGATTTGAGGACTTCCTAGCCCGGAAATGGTCCTCAGAGAAGCGATTTGGCTTGGAGGGTTGCGAGGTCATGATTCCTGCCCTCAAGACAATCATCGACAAGTCAAGTGAGATGGGAATTGAGAATGTGATTCTGGGAATGCCACACAGGTGCGAGCTGGGGAAAAGGGCAATGATTCTGGGAGTGATTGGGTTTATGAGGGCTGATGAAACTCTTTGGTAAGACCAGATTATTAGTTCTCTTTGGCAGGCCCACTCTCAGAATGTCTAGCTCTTGAGTTGTGTCTAGGGTCTACAGCTAATAGCACTGGTTAGTGTCATTTGGATGTTACCAAAGGGCAAAAACTGAAAGGACCTTTCTATGCCCTAGGTTCTTGGGCAGATCTTCTTACTATTCTTGGATAAAGAATGAGCCCAAGGGGTGGCTAGGTGGCGCAGTGGACAAAGCACTGGCCCTGGAGTCAGGAGTACCTAGGTTCAAATCCGGTCTCAAACACACCTAGCTGTGTGGCCTTGGGCAAGCCACTTAACCCCATTGCCTTGAAAAACCCTAAAAAAAAAAGAATGAGCCCAAGATTGCAAACAGTTTTCAGTATGACATTAATCAGTCAAGAGTTGCACTGTTATTTAAAAAATTTCCCTTAATACACTCTGGTCCATGCCTAACTATCATCTGGGGCTTTTGCTAAAGAGAAGACAATATTATAACTTATTTACTATTGGTAAGAATGAAGAAAGGTACAGGAGCTGGTAGGAGTAAACCCAAAATTTTTATTATATTCATATCTTTAGGACTTTACTCTAGAAGCTCCTTCCTTTCCTTCATTTGTCCATCCATCCATTTGTCCCTATGTCTATCCACATACTCATCCACCATTATCAACAAAGATCTCTTCCAATTCTCAAAGTTAGAAAGGAATTTGAAATCATTTAGTATTATTCTTAGCCATCACATGAATACCTTCAATAATATCTCCAACATGATGATGTCTGCTCCTCTAAAGTCCAGTGATGGAAAATTTCCTATCTCACAAGGAATTCATTCCATTTGGAGGAATTGTTAAGAAATTGTTAATAAATTTATATCAAAAGAAAAGAATACTGGATTTGGATTCAAAAGTCATGGGTCTGAATCCAGACTCTGTACATTAATAGATATGTGAAAGGAAGGATGGAATAGTGGATAGAGAGCTAGCCTTAAAGCCAGTAAGATCTGAATTCAAGAATTCTGCCTCTGATACATATACTAGCCAGGTGACCTTAGACAAGTTCCTTAACTTCGGTTCCTTCAGTTCCATCTGAAGTCTTGTTTTTTTTTAATCTGTAGACTGGATTGTATCACACCAAGGTCTCTTCAAACTCTCTATCTCTATTCCTGTGATCCTTAAACTGGGTCAAAATATGCTGTTATAATTTCCACCCTTTGGTCCTAATTTTCCTTTCTAGAGTCATTCATACAAGTACAATCTCTCATGATACAAGTTCAAACATTTGAAAATCTTTACCTCTTTTAGCTTTCCCTTCTCCGACACTCCTAGTTCTTGTTTTTTTCTTCTCCATAACCTATCCTTATGGACATGGTTTTAAGTTCAAGTCCATTCACAAGTTTTGTGGGCAGCAAATTAGACTCCTCTGGCAAGAAAAGTTAAAT
Source organism: Macrotis lagotis (assembly GCF_037893015.1). Taxonomy (NCBI): domain Eukaryota; kingdom Metazoa; phylum Chordata; class Mammalia; order Peramelemorphia; family Peramelidae; genus Macrotis; species Macrotis lagotis. Next base: position 74,034,927 of record NC_133661.1, on the reverse strand, counting down.
GACTTGCCTAGGGTCACACAGGCAGAATGTGTTATCATAGGCAGGACTTGTGACCAAATCTTTTAGGCTTTTGCAGCTGGTTCCCTTTTAACTACATGAAGCTACCTCTCATATATCTATTAAAATAGCATAAAATTTCATTGACTTTTTAGCTGCCAAGGTACTATTGCCTCATATTGTGTTCCTAATACCCCTTTGTCTCTTTTTCATATGAATCACCCTCAAGTTTCACCTTCTCCATCCTCTCCTACACATTTGATATTTTTTAATCCTTTCCTTAAATTCAGGACTTTACATTTATCCTTATTCCATTTCATCTTATTAAATTCAGTGCATCATTTCAACCTAAGGAAATCTTTTTGGAACCCTGCTTTGGTCATTTATTATTTTAGCTTTCCCATTCAGTATAATGTAACCCACAAATTTAATGGATAGAGCCTTGCAGCATTCCACATCTTTCTGGGTTGATATTGATTCATTAATCAGCACTCTTAATGTCTGACCATTCAGTCAGTTCAGAATCTTACTAACTATAGTATCTTCTAGGATATGCATTTCCATCTTGTCCATAAGAATATTATAAGAGATTTTGGTGTGTGCTTTTCTGAAATTCAAGTATAATACTTTGACATTTCCTTGATTTACTATTAAGTAATTTATTAATTTTACAAAGTTACAAAGATAAGTCTAGTATGGCATCATTTGTCATTAATAAACTCACATTGATTTTTATTTCTAATAGTATTTTATTTTTTCAGTTACATTTAAAGATGATTTAATTTTTTTGAATTCTAATTTTCCCCTCCTTTCCCTCCCCCTTCCTTGAGACATTAAGCAATTTGATATTTTATATTTGTCTAATCATATCAAACATCTCTTCATATGAGTCATGTTGTGAAAGAAGAAATAGATCAAAAGAAAAAAATTAAGTGAAAAATAGTATACATCAAACTACAACCAGACTTCATCAGTTCTTTTTCTGGATATGGATAGCATTTTTCATGATGAGTTCTTTGGTATAGTCTTAGATCATTTTTTTTTTTTGCTGAGAATAGAAAAGTCATTTATAGTTGGTCATCCTACAATGTTACTGTAACATTGTTCTCCTGGTTTGGCTCACCTTACTTTGCAACAAGTCTTCAGAATTTTTCTGAAATCAGCCTGCTCATCATTTTTTATAGCACAATAGTATTTCATTCAATTCATATGCCACTTAGTCCCCCAATTGATGGGTATCTCCTCAATTTTTAAATCTATGCCACCACAAAAAGAGTTGCTGTGAATATTTTTGAACAAATAGGTCCTTTTCCCATTTTTTTTATCTCTCTGGGATACAGACTAGTCCTCTACTGACTTTTAGTGATCCCTTCCTAAAAGTGCCTCCTAAGTACAAATCAGTCTTTTAATAATTTATTTAAAATTTTTTTGCTAGGATCATTGTGAAGTTTATCAGTTAATGGAGTATACCTGTTTCTCTTAAAAAAATGTAAGGTCACATTTTGTTATCCTTAAGCTCTGTCATTTTTTTCCTCCATGATTTCTTAAACACCCACTAAGGACAAATTAGCTATTATATGCAGAAGTTTTTTTTTCCTCCCCATTTCCTTCAATATAATTTATCAAAGGCAGATGATCTGAACATTTAAAGGCAGGTAAACACTTTTTTTGCTATGTCTTCATTTAAGGTTTCAATTTATTAATCCTTTTTATTGTATCTTTTTATGCATTCTACTGAAACACAGGAACTAATGGAAACCGAATAGCTTGACTGTCTTCTTGTCATCAATCATCATTATTTCATCTACCTCAACCTCTACCCCCTTCTTCTTTGTTTTTCTGGCACCAAGAGAGTGGAAGAGAAAATGTTCTTTTTATTTATTTCCATTGGCATCTTTCAAAAGCCTTAGCTCATTCTGGGCTTTAACCTTCCTGACCCTGTTTTTACAGGAATATGCCACTCAGAAAGAGAATATAAAATATTCATCCTTTGTTTATATGTCCTTGCTTCTGTTTTAAAATCATTCAGTCAATCAGTGAGAATTTATTCAGCCCCCACTGTTCATCAGACACATTGCTTGGCACTGGAGATATATGGAAACTAAACATAAAGCCATGTTAGTGTTTCTTGACATGTCCACTCTCACTTCTTTTTCAATTCATAGATTTAGAGCTGGAAGGGACCATGGAGATCATCCAGCTCAGGGGTCCTTTAGCTGGGGTCTATAGACCCTCAAGACTTCTGTGGATATATTTCAGATGGGAAAAAATTGCCTTTATTTTCACTAACCCCTAAATGAAATTGAGATTTTCTTTTAATTATATAGCCACTCATTATTCTGAACAGCAATTTGTAGACTTCACCAGAGTAGTAATAACAATAGCTCTAGCACTGTGAGTTTCTCTTTTACTTTAGAAGCTCCATGAGGGCAGGGACCAGAGGTTGGGCTTTGTTTTTTATTTGACCTTTGCATCTCCAAAGGTAAATGCCTGGTAAATGCCACCTCTCACATAGCTCATTTAGTCCTTAAAACAATCCTGTGAGAAAAGTGCTGTTATTTTATCCCTGTTTTACAAAAGAGGAAATAGAGGCTCAATGAAGACATACCCAGGGTCACACAGCTAGTTAAGAGTATGAGACAATAATTGAACTCAAATCTTCTTGACTCCCAAGTTCACTGATCTTGGCCCGGCATAGTCTCTATATCACTGGCTGGCACATAATAGGCATTTAATAAAAAAACTAGTTGACTGACTGTATTGTCTAGATAGCAGTTCATTGACATTGTCTTCATTTTCAGATTAGGAAACTAAGGTTGAGAAATAAAATGATTTGCCCAAGACAGCACAGGTAAAGAGTGGCAGATAGAGGATTTGAACCCAGGTCCTATGATTTAAAAATTCAAAGTTTTCCCACCATACTGCTTGTCATCACATTGGAATTTTGTTTTGAGAACCTACCATTCCTCTTGAATTGACTTCCCTTTTGCAGCATCAGACTGTTGAGAGTTTCCCACAATATACTCTTCTGTCTTCAGGGGCCGACTCAACGTCTTGGCCAACGTGATCCGCAAAGAGCTTGAGCAGATTTTCTGTCAGTTTGATCCCAAATTAGAGGCAGCAGATGAGGTTGGTGGTTGATGGTGGCATGGATCAGGGGAGAGACTTCTGGGTATGATTTGGGGGAGGTTGAGGTGGGTATTCTCAGCCTCAAACCCAAACTTTGAGGAATTTTCAAATAAAAATATACTTAATAAAGTAGTGGGATGGGGCAGCTAGATGGTGCAGTGGATAAAGCACAGACCCTGGAGTCAGGAGTACCTGGGTTCAAAACCGGTCTCAGACACTTACTAATTACCTAGCTGTGTGGCCTTGGGCAAGCCACTTAACCCCATTTGCTTTGCAAAAACCAAAAAAAAAAGTAGTGGGAACCTCATTAGAACTGTTCCCTTTGTGTCCTTGTCACCTGGATGCTCTCTGGGCATCATGTACAGACTTAGAACAAGGGGTCTGAGGGAGACATCTTCAACATAGATGATAGATGAGGTTTTACATATTTGCTATGATCCTTGACACAGGGGTGGTATCCCCTTTTTTGCTATTGTTCTAGTTTTAGCCTTTATGGGACAGAGAATGGCAAGGTAGCATGTTTCCACTGGGAAAAAGAAGAAATGGTGTTCCCAGTGGGGACAGTAAAATAATGAAGGTTCAAGAGTAAAAGTGACCCACCACCTGGCTTTCTCATTGTGATGGGATGCTATAAACCTACCAGGGGAGGTTCACTGATATGCTGTTGGTTTCCAGGGATCTGGGGATGTAAAGTATCACTTAGGCATGTACCATGAGAGAATCAACCGAGCTACAAACAGGAATATTACACTGTCTTTGGTGGCCAATCCCTCCCATCTGGAGGCCGTGGACCCTGTGGTACAGGGGAAGACAAAAGCTGAGCAATTCTATCGAGGAGATACAGAGGGCAAGAAGGTAAAGGGTATTTGGAGCAGAGGCAGGGGGAGCTTGGATTGTGGATGGGGAGAGGAATTAGATGAAGGGGGAAGTAAGTAAGAACCAAAATGAGTTTTGTTGGGGAAGATGGAACTCTCTGTGAATCATCTTGTCCCCATACCCTTCCTCTTTCCCCAAGCTGATGAGCATAGAAAATTGAGATACATATCAAATAGCATGAAATGTATGTAGGTCAAACAGCTGTCAAAGACCTAGAGCAGAGCCAGAGACTTCAGGAACTATAAGGAAATTCAGTCCTATCTGTCTGGCAAAAATTTCTCTTCTATTAAGGTCATGTCTATCTTGGTCCATGGAGATGCAGCCTTTGCGGGGCAGGGTGTTGTATATGAGACGTTCCATCTCAGTGACTTGCCATCCTATACCACTAATGGCACTATCCATATCGTGGTCAACAACCAGGTGAGGTGAGGTGGGGGTTGGGGAAGCAACCCAGATGGCCCCAGGGCTGGCCAACTTTTCCATCGCCAGAGTCTTTCATTTACCCCAAGACCCATCCCTGAAAACCTAGTTCAGTCATCGTGACATTTTGGCAATGGGGAAAATGCTACAAAGAAAAAGTTAAAAGAGTCTTGAATAGCATCACACAGGAAATTGGTATTAGATAAAGGACTGGTATTCTGAGGAGAAAATTATTTTTTCAGGTTGTCATTTGAGTGATGGTGATTTTGACTTCCAGGATTTAAGATTCACAATTGAAAAACAAAATCAAATTCATGGTTGATCCATCTAGCATCTGAGAATAATCTATATTCCACTATATACAGGTTTCCAGACAGGTGGAGTTGATTTGTTAGGTGTACTCTGCTCATGATGGATAAAACCTATAAGGTTTTAATAGAAAGAGTGAAGTAGAATTGAACTGGTGAACAAGGTTTGAGTTCTAGTTTTATGACTAATTAGCTAGGTGACTGTAAGGAAGTCATTTGACCCTCTGTGAACCTCTGAATTCCTAACTATACCAAATGAAAGGATTGTACTATCCTGGTTCAAACATTCTTGGGTTCTAGACTTCCATATTCTACTGGATAGTATATGTTAGAATAGTCTGTATGGTCCAGTGCAGGTCTTCTGTCTGATTCAAGTTGGCTTTTTGGATCCATTCAGCTCACTGGGTATAACAGTTGATTGACTATGAGATACCCCAAAACTCATTTCAATCTACCAGGTACAGCCAACCTATAGGCCCATCTAGCAACACTTGACCTAGGCTGTATCTTTTGTGCTTGGTTCTTTGGCAAACCTCTTTGAGAGGAGGTTTCATTATTGTCCCCTCTCTCCCCAGATTGGATTCACTACAGATCCTCGAATGGCCCGCTCTTCCCCCTACCCCACAGATGTGGCTCGTGTGGTCAATGCACCCATTTTCCATGTCAATGCAGATGACCCTGAGGCCGTGATCTATGTCTGCAGTGTGGCTGCTGAATGGAGAAACACCTTTAACAAAGATGTTGTTGTAGACCTGGTGAGAGCTGGATGACAGGGTTTGCCTCTCTGAATGAGTCTCTTGAGTCAGCTGGTGAATGCGGTGTGACACATCCCTCACCAAACCTCTCTCATAGGTATGTTATCGCCGGCGTGGTCACAATGAGATGGATGAGCCCATGTTCACGCAACCTCTCATGTATAAGCAGATTCACAAGCAGACAACAGTTTTGAAGAAGTACGCAGACAAGTTGATTGCTGAGGGCACCGTCACCCTGCAGGAGTTTGAGGTGGGCTTGGAAAGGTGGGGGGATTCTGGGCTCTGGGGTCCAGAGGATGGGAGATGACTGGTAGATAAAAGCCCCTGGCTCTCACTATGAGTAAGTTACTAAACTCTGCTCTAGACAATTCTCTAAGTCCATGAGTGGCAGAGAGAAGATGGCCATCTGCATCAAGAGAGGGAATTTCTTTACTTGGAAGTTCCTTGTATGAATGAAATCTTGGGCCCAGTCCCTATCCCCTTTGTATCTGTATACATGGTCCTGCCCTCAGGAGACTCAAAGTTCCTTAAGGCAAAGGACTCCTTCTTTAGCACATGAGCTAGCACATAAAGTTGCTTACTAAATGCTTGTTAAATTAAATTGAATCATTCCAGAGGACCAGGAATCAGGTTTGGCTAGAATTTCCAGCTCACTGTGCAATCTTGGACAAGACTCTTCTTCCCTACCTTTCCCAATATACATGGAGTTGGAGGATTACAAATTAAATAATAGTCTGGAGTGTTCTTTGAACATTCTCCAAGGGAGAGAAAAAAGGCAAGGATGGTTTTGAAGACTTGCCACTATTATTCAGGTTCCCATGTGGCCCACAGATGAGGGCTCACTTGTTCGGTGCCTTGCTTTCTATCCTGTGTGCCCCTGAGACTCTTGGCCAGAGGGCACTAAGTGAGGCAAGGATGAAGGTTTCCTGGCCAAGAGAGGCCCCTGGGAACTAGGGTCTTTGTGGGGAATGTGTGCAAGCCTTCTTTGTCTTTACTGAGCATGTTCATCATTGCCATAGGAGGAAATTGCCAAATATGATAGGATTTGTGAAGAAGCTTACACCAGGTCCAAGGATAAGAAGATTCTTCATATTAAACACTGGCTGGATTCCCCATGGCCTGGTAAGGCTGGAGATGAGTGAGGATAGCCATAGTAGTGGTAGTATTTCTGTGATCTCTGAGATATGCTGAGAGGCAGCTGAGTTTTTTCTCCTTTTACTTTTCTTCCCTGTATTCTCCAGATAGTCTCTGATCAACTTTTTTCTCTTTCAGGTTTTTTCAACATGGATGGAGAACCCAAGAGCATGACATGCCCTGCAACGGGCATCCCTGAGGACATACTATTGCACATTGGTAATGTGGCCAGCTCGGTACCCCTTGAGGATTTCAAGATCCACGGAGGTGAGCTGGGATCCAGAGGCCATGATGGGTTAGGGTATGGTTCCCCCAAAGGATGGGAGAGGATCATGTCACCTGTCTAGTCTCCACTCCTTACCAGTGAGAAGTCTAGGGTCATGGATCAGGCAGATGAGAGATGCTTCCTTAAGCTTGCCATAGAAGCCCCTCTACTCATTGCTCAAGACTGAATCCCAAATGAGTTCATTTCTGTAAATATGGAAAGAAAAAAATCAGATAATGTATTAATATTTTCATAGTGCCCAATATCAGGTCACACCAGTGCCAAGGAAATGGTATAGATGATGGGAACAGGAGGAATTCAGGAAAGAGAGAGAGCCTGGAGGAGGGTTCGTGGTGGATGTAGGAATTGAATCAAGCCCTGGAATCTGTGCAGGCATTAGAAAGATGGAGAGATGGATGATATTCTTGGCCGGGAGAACAGCACAAATTTCAAGCAGAAGTGGATATGAGAAGCCAGGGTTTTTAAGAAGCTTTTTTTTGCAGGCCCTTGAGTAGAACAGAATTTCTCTTTCCCTGATTTCTTGGCCTGGGAGTCACTCCCCTCTTTGAGGTCTAGTGTACAGTGGTCTTGACTGGACTTAAGACGTGACATGAGTGTAAAAACTCCATTGAGTCCATTCCCTCCGCCCCTTAAGAAATATTCTTCAGCTCCCTTAAGAGCTGTAATGATTCCTGGTAATGGGCTTATTAATTGTTGCTGGCATCAGCTTATTGGATGGAAGGCCTCCTCGTGTTATTAATGGAAAGGGTCTGGTGTATTTTATGTTGGTGGCTTTGGATTGGCTGTGACACTCCAATTACATTTTCAAATGAAACTAATCCAAAGAATTAATTTAAGAAGGATTAACAGCTGTTTTAGCACCTTCTGAGAAAACCTGATTCCTGACTATGGAGCAAGGGCAGGATGTGTGAGGTGGTCATATTGGGGAATGGACCACAATAATTGGGAATAGATATTAAAACTTTTGATTTAATATCATAGTAAGCCCATGGGGAGTTCTCTTTATAGCATAAAGATGGGAAGAGGAAGAGTCATGCCTTTGAGAGCTTATATCTTTGTACTGGGTCCCAACTGCCCAAGTCTGGGTGTGCTGGTACCAAAGTTGCCTTCAGTGTATTTGTGGAGTGACAATTATGTAGGAAGATTACATACCAAGCAGCTAGGTGGTGCAGTGGATAGAGTGTTAGAAGCACTGAGTTCAAATTCAGCCTCAGATACTTATTAGCTATGTGACCCTGGGCAAGTCACTTAACGATCTTTGCTTCAGTTTCCTCACCTGTAAAATGATCTGGAGAAGAAAATAACAAACCGTTCCAGGGTCTCTGCCAAGAAAACCCCCAAAAGGGGTCACAAAGAGTTGGGTACAACTGAAAAAGACTAAACAACAACAGGTAAGGTGCTTACTCTGTGCAAAACACTGGCAAAAAAAATGGGAAACCAAGACAATACTTCCTGTCAAGGAATTCACATTGTAATAAGGAGAGACAACTCATTTAAGGTTTCAGCAACAAATCTGATGGGAAGGCCTGCAGTCCTTGGATGCAGCAGCAAAGCAGATGGTAACGCACATTTTAAAAATGTTATTTCCACCAATAAAACTACATCCATTTCTAATGTTGAACCATTTTACAGTGCCATGGATTTGGGGAATAAGAACACAATTTTCTAGATCTTTAGCATCTGGGGCTACTAAGGAGGCAGCTGTTCACTTTCCACAAGTGTTTATTCCCTGGTCAATGGCTGGAGAGACTGAATGAGAAGTAGGGGTGCTGTTATTTCTGGGGCTCTTGGGATCAGATACTGGTTTGCCTCCATCTGGGTCTGATGGGAGTTGTTGTAATAGTTTGAATTGCCTGATTGTTGGACTGAGTGATGATTTTGGGATCAGAAAGACCCTTGATTGTTGCCTAAACGGTGACCTTGGAAAAGTCATTTAACCTCTTAGTGCCTTCAGGCAACTTGATTAGACTGTAAATTGGAGAAGAGATCTGCCTTGGTAAAATAAATTTCCTCACTGGGACCAATAAAATGGCTGGTTCAGTCCTATTTCATCCCATGTCCTTTGTAGTACTTCATTTCACTGTCATTTGGGATCTCCTGGGGTTTCTTTCCTTTTATATGTAGTGTGTTTATCTACATATATGCATGTATATTATAGGTAGAAGATATAACAGAGGTGAATATAGGCAGGCTATAAAGTACAGAGAAAGATATCCAAGAAAGTAAATGCGTGCAAACTTGGTAAATGATCATAGGCTCATAGATCTAAAGCTAGAAGGGACCTCAGAGGCCATCAAGTCTAGTGCCTTCACTTTACAGATGAGAAAACTGAAGCTCAGGGAGGTTGTGAATTACTATAAGGTCATCCAGAAGCATCAGAGGTAGAATTTGAATTCAGATCCTCTGACTCCACAGTCAGTGTTCTTCCCACTGAGAAAGAAGCAGAGTAGAGCTCCTTCCCCCTCCCCAAACACAAGGCCACTGGTTAACCCATAGAGCCTTTCTGTGCCTGGGTTGGTGACCTCCAAACTATCCTGTTTACGTGGAGATGGAGATGGCCTCAGTCTTGGTCCAGCTGCAGTGCTCTGGGCTGGTCTCAAAGCTGTCTGTGGGAGGAAGCCATCCTGGTCCTCTCATTGACCTTCTGCCCCTTCCCCAGGCCTCTCTCGTATCCTGAAAAGTCGGGTGGAGCTGGTCAAGAGTCGGATGGTGGACTGGGCCCTGGCTGAGTACATGACCTTCGGCTCCCTCCTGAAGGAGGGGATCCACGTGCGGCTGAGTGGGCAGGATGTGGAGAGGGGCACCTTTAGGTGAGGAGTCCTTGGGGGGGGGGACTGAAGAGGGTCACTTTCCTTTCTCTTGGATAAAATGAACTGTGGAAATAGTGATGTAGTTACAAAGAGTTCATGTTAACCTACCAGAACTAATATAGTAATACCTAACCTATCCTGAATATATCTAAGATTCAGAAAGTAATCAGAGATGACCTTGAGTAGTAACCAAAGCAAGTATCATTTTACCATTCGAGGTCCATGTGTTCCATAATTTGAAGAGTTCTTTGAGCCTACATTCAAGATCCATTAACTCTTACTTTGTTTACATTTATTAGATAATCTAATTTTTCCAACTCATTGTAAATCAGATGCAGCAAATTAGAGGGGGGGGAAGGGAAGGTATTCAGTTAGGTATACTGACAGAAGTGATAAGTGACTTATAAGAGTAATATCAGAAACTATAAAAAAAACTGAAACAAAAAATAATCCTTCAAAAGCATGATAATCCAGTCTAGTAACATCTCAGTAGCTTCAAGGATACTCCTGAATTATAGTTCAATTATAGTCATGAGTTTGAATCATTAAGAGAAGATAAATTTATGCTTAGCTTATTCTGTTTAAGAAAGTAAGAAAGATTTTTTTGTTGTTTTTAATCATTAAATGCAGCACTATCCACTCTTTATTATTACTGATGATGATGTTTATCCTCCATTCTTTTGTTTTAATGTTTATTTGTCCAATTATATGTAAAGTAGATTTTTATCAATTTTTTTCAAGATTTTGAATTTTACGTTTTTTCCCCTCCCTCCCCTTCCATCCCTCCTCCCTCTAACAGAAAGCTAACTGATATAGGTTCAAAATTTACAACTGTGCTAAACATAAATCCATATTGATTATGTTGTAAGAAAAGAATCAGATGCAAAAGGCAGAAAGAAAACATTAGAGATAAAAATGACATAATACATAGGATAACTTTAAAAAAAATTGAAGATTGGTCTTCATTTAAACTCCACAGTTCCTTCTCTGGATACAGATGGTATTTTCCATCACAAGTCCTTTAAAATTGTCTTTGATTATTGTGCTATTGAAATGAACAAGTCCATCAAGGGTTGATCATGGCCCCATGTTGTTGTTAGTGTATATAATGATCTTCTGGTTCTGCTCTTTTCACTACACATCAATTCAAGCAAGTCCTTCCAGGCTTTTCTGAAATCCTGTCCCTCATGATTTCTTATAGAACAATAGTGTTCCATCACATACATATACACAATTTGTTCAGCCATTCCCCCATTGATGGACATCCCTTCACTTTCCAGTTCTTTGCCACTACAAACAGCTGCTCTAAATATTTTTGTACATTTGAGATCTTTACTCTTTTTTCATGATCTCTCCAGGATACAGACCCAGTAGTTATTGTTGGATCAAAGGGCATGTACATTTTTATTATCCTTTGGTTATAATTCCAAATGGAAGTAGGAAACTTTTTTAAATAGGTTTTTGCAAGGCAAACGGGGTTAAGTGGCTTGCCCAAGGCCACACAGCTAGGTAATTATTAAGTGTCTGAGACCAGATTTGAACCCAAGTACTCCTGACTCCAGGGCTGGTGCTTTATCCACTATGCCACCTAGCCACCCCAGTAGGAAACTTTTAATGTATCTTCTAAAAAAATTATTCAGAGTTAAGAAATATTTTTGGTATTCAAAGATATAGTTGACTTATATGAATGATTCTGAACAGTTCAGATTTTACTGTAATAAAAATTCCTTATGTTTGTAAAGTACTTTAAAAACACTTTCTCACATTAATCCTCATGCTAACCCTCTGACCATTATTCTCCCTCTCTGCAGATGAAGAAATTGAGGTCTAGAGGGTTAAGTGACTTTCCCAAAGTCTGTAGCAAAGCTAGGACTCCTGATTCCCAGTCTAGGTCTCTTGACCCCCTTCTACCCACACCCCATCACTATAGTAAGCACTTTCGGTTCCCTGCCCCTGCATTCTTTTTCACCTTCTGTCCCAATTCCCAAGTCTTCTTTTTCTGAAACAGGGTCTGGGGGTGCTCATATGACACCTTTACCTCCCATGAGGCAGCTCATTACCTGACTGAGATGTTAACGAGAGCCACTGCTCTCTTCTGCTCAGGGGGTGTGCAGTCTCTTTGCTGTCTCCACTGAGCTGACAGAATGTCCAAGGGGCCCAATAATCCTCCCTGCTTGGGCAAGTGACCGAAGAGCTGACCATATTGGAAGGATTCACTCAGTTAGTCTCAATCATTATTCGGGAAACTAATGGGTTCCAGTAATTGCTTCAGGCATCTCTGTTTGGATAATGGGCTCTTGAAATGCTGATAAATGGAGCTAAACAGCAGGGTTGGGGCACGAGAGGGGGATGGATGAGGAGTGGACCAGTCAAGGATTAAAACATAGTTGGTCCTAAGAGAAGACTCTTTGGGTAGAAGATGGTACCAAGGAAACAAATTTCCAGCCTCAGGCAGACTAGATGTCATTTGGGCTTCTAATGTCCCTGCTTGGAGCACTGGTGTACTTGTCCTTGTAAACAATGGCAGAGTAGGAGATGTGATGGTGACTTTGACCTCATTGATAGGATCACAGGACCATGGACAGGGTTGGGGGTGTATATAAGAGGGAATCAGTGGGGGGAGGGGAAGATGTTGTCTGCATAACTGAACAATGAGAAAAAAGGCTTTTCAGGGCCAGAACTATAGATCTATGCTGCTGGGCAGTACTATTCATTTATATGGCATCCTAGAGACTCTATGGGCTACATTGAGTGCATTTGTGCATTTTCTTTTTATTCCCCCCTCACTTCCTCCAAAATATTCCTCTAGTAATTACTCTTCTCCATTGAATCTTTGATTTCCCCCTTCCACATAAACACAATCTAATTTTTCTTATTCCTAAAACAAAAAATGACCATTTCCCTCAACTCCAGTTACTCCTCCAAGTTGACTCCCCCCCCCACTGTATCACTCTTATCCTCTTTGCTGCCAAATTATTGGAAGAAATATTCTGCACCTGATTTTCTCCACTTCCCCTATCCACATATTTCCTTAATTTAGCATTAAATGGTGTTTTAAGGGTTTCAAAGTGCTATACAAATATTAACTTATTTTATCCACATAACAACCTTGTGAGGAATGTTGTGAGGAATGTTATTTTTTCCCATTTTAGACAGGGGCTAAGTGACTTGCTCAGGGTCACACAGCTGGTATGTTTTTGAGACTGAATTTGTACTCAGTGTTCCTGATTTCAGGTTTGGTGCTCTATCCATTGCACCACCCAGACACCTCAGCTTATTGGATGAAAGGTTCCTTGTAATATTAAAATAATTAAATCAGTACTAAGTGGATAATTAAATAATTAAAATAATGTTCTTCTTTAACCCCATTCAGTATGGCTAACATCTATTTTATTGAATAGATTCCCTTGATAATTGCCACTGACCCCTAATAGCCCAGTGGTGCCATTATCTCATGATCCTCAGTTCTCCTCTTCCCTGATCTCTTGGCAATACTGATAGAATGACACTCTTCCCTTCTGGGTCTTCTCTCCTCAAGTTTATCCCCTCCCTTCTTCCAACTTTTCATTTCCTTTTATTCATAATTCCTGGATGGAGAGCCAGGACAACTTAGATGCAAGTTCCACAATTAACACATCAGCTGTTTGACTCTGGACAAGACATTTAACTTCTTGGTCCCCTGAAGAACTCTCTAAGACAAGAAGTTACTGAGAAGGTGCCTACCTGCACTGGTAGAAGGCTGAACATTTCCCAACATTTAAAAACCCACCAACAGACAAAACCAACCAACCAAAATGAACAAGGGTCTGGTCCTTAATCTCAATTTTTCCATTCACCCAGAGGCTAAAAACTGCAGAACCATCTCTGACTTGCCCTCCCTGCTTTCTCTCATTTCTCTTATGCAAATAGCTGCCAGATTCCGTGAGTAATACTCTTGGCTCCATCCCTACTTTTCCATCCCCATATGCCATTAATGTAGTTTTGGTCCTCATCGACTCCCATGGAGACTTCAATTTCTTTCATTTCTTCACTCCCAGGATACCATTCCTAAATTCATTCTAAGCTCTTCTTTCATCTCCCCCAGCCTTAGATGTGATCACACCAATTCTTCATGGACCTACCTGAAATGACTTGCCATGGTATTTTAGGGTTTTTTTTTTGCAAGGCAATGGGGTTAAGTGGCTTGCCTAAGGCCACACAGCTAGGTCATTAGTAAGTGTCTGAGGTCGGATTTGAACTCAGGGACTCCTGACTCCAGGGCCAGTGCTCTATCTACTGTGCCACCTAGCCGCCCCACCATGGTATTTTAAATAAGGACTAAACACCATAGCACAGCATCAGGAGCCCTCTACTCTGTCTGATTTTCTGTTCTTAGCTTATATCACTTTATCCTTTTTTATATGAATTGCTCCTCCCCATTCAAAATATAGGTGTATCTGACTTTTTAAAACCAAAGGGTAAGATACAGCAGTCATTCCTAGCTTGCTGGTGTTGATTGGTTGTCCCAACCTATTGAGATATCTTTGAATAACAATAACAACAACCTTTCACTTTTATTTGACATTTCAGCTTATAGTCTATTAGAGGAAGCATGATATGGGAAAAGTATTGGGTGAAGGGTGCTATAAATAGCCCTTGATATTGGGAAGGTCAGAGAATGTTTCTTGGAGAAGGTAAGAGTCTAATTGAGTTTTGAAGGTAAGTGCATTTGGCTCCTGTGGTCTTCTAACCATGGCAGCTCTTATTTTAACACCCTTATACAAGGAACCTCCCCAGTGGTAAAGGAGGAAAATGGTGATATTCTAGTAGCTAACTTTCCTGAAGCCAGGGGATTCTATCCATACCATCCAGGGGAATCCATCCTGTGTTTATATAGGAGGCAATGAGGAGGCAGGGAAAAATATCTGGTTTAATCAATGAGCATCTTTTGATAACTTGTCACATTCTCAAGCCCTGAAAATGGATTGGATGAGAAGATAGGAAAAATGATAAGATTTGATCCCCAATATCCAAATCTCTTTCTGTTTGTTTGCAGTCACCGGCACCATGTGCTACATGACCAGGAAGTTGACCGAAGGACATGTGTCCCTATGAATCACCTCTGGCCTGACCAGGCCCCCTATACTGTGTGCAACAGTTCCCTCTCAGAATATGGAGTCCTGGGTGGGTCTGAGCTCTTCTTTTGAATGAGTTGTGGAAATGGTGTGGTGGGAGGGGAGAAACTCAAGGTAGAAAACCAGTTAAAAGGCACTGAAATAGTTACTATAGGAAATGATGAATCACTTCAGAGATGAAAAGGTGGGGATGGGACCAATAGAATGTTCAAGTGCTATTGATTTTGGCAACTGTTTGAATAGAAGAGATAGGCAGGACATTGTGATTTTCAGCCAGAATAAATGGAAAAATGATGTTATTCTTAATAGAGATAAGGTTGTTTGAAGGCAGAACTGGTTTGGGGAGGGGGAAGATAATAAGTCAGGATTAGATAGAATACCATTTTTCATTTCTAGAATTGTCTTTATGAGATTTCCAGTATAGTGGAATCAACCCTGGTTTTAGACTTGGGAGACCTTGGTTCAGTTCCTCCCTTGTGACCTTGGTGATCAGGTGTAGCTAATGTTCATCAGTAATTTATCCATTTACACAAATGAATGCCTCTTTGAAAGAAGATTAGTAGCGTGTTAGAGCCTAGAGGTAAGGATCACTCACCACCACTGGGGTTGGGAATCTCTTCTTGTGCCATCTAGGCAGAAGGGGTTAGAGTAGGAGCTGATAGGGAGTTTAGATTAGGGAAAATCAAGAAAGGGGAAAATAGGTCCTTCCTTCATGACTCTTGTCTTCATGTCTTTACTATTTAGGGTTTGAGCTTGGCTTTGCCATGGCCAGTCCCAATGCCCTTGTGTGTTGGGAAGCCCAATTTGGTGACTTCTATAACACTGCACAGTGCATCATCGACCAGTTCATCAGTTCTGGCCAGACCAAATGGGTTCGACATAATGGCATTGTATTGCTCCTCCCCCATGGCATGGAGGGCATGGTAAGGCAACTGGGTCAGGTGGGATGGGGGGCATGTCAAGGGCTTTTTAGAGACCACAATGGGGCATATGTTCACTCCTAGGTGCTTTTTATCACAGACTATAATACTGCACAAACCCTATAGCAATTGCATAAAAACAAAACAACAGTGTTTGGCAGCAACTAGAGAGCCAAGACTTCAAATCAGGAAGTTCTAGGTTCTAGTCTGGTCTATGACATACATAGGCTTTGTCACTCTAGGAAAATCACTTAATCTTTCAGTGACAGAGTTAGCACTAAGACTAAAAGTTACAGAGAAAGTAACTTTGGTAAAGGGAATTTCTTCACCTGGGAGTTCATTCTAATGTGGAAACCACAGTCCCTATCCCATTCTGCCTGAAAAATGTTTTGTTTTGTTTTGTTTTCTCACAATTTGGTAAAACACATATTAATTTGTACCCCTATAATGAGATCTCTCCCTAAAGAAAAAAATAATTATATTTATATTCAAGTTATATTTATATATTACATATTACATTGTATATTGTAAATAAATATATTTATTATGTTTATAAAGTTATGTCAATGTAGATATATGTAACTATAATAGTCACTATGTGATTATTATACTATAGCATATATTATGTGTTACTATTGATCTATTATCATATATAGTTGTTATAATATATAATTATATATTTAGAATATATTGTTATGTGCAGCATTATATGTGATTACATCATATAAAGCATATCTTATATAACTTTATATTACATACTTATAAATTATATGTTGTTATGATATGTGATATATTATGTTATATATGACTATAATGATGTAACAATTTTACATGTAGCAACTATCATATTTTAGCCACTATAGAATATTTAACTATGTGTAACACAATGTATGATTTTCTAAATAATTATATTTCTGTATAACTCTAGGATGTTATATATAACTGAATGAATCTACTATGAGACATTAAAAATAAGGGGTGGCTAGGTGGTGCAGTGGATAAAGCACTGGAGTCAGTAGTACCTGGGTTCAAATCTGGTCTCAGACACTTAATAATTACCTAGCTGTGTGGCCTTGGGCAAGCCACTTAACCCCGTTTGCCTTGCAAAAACCTAAAAAAAAATACTATGAGAGCATGTATATATTACAAAGTATAGCACAGAAACAAATATAAAAAACTTTTTATAGAACATTTATTACCTTTTTTATGTAGACACATGAACACTTTAGTGCTTTGTTGGCTCTGAGATCTTTGATGATCCCCTTTAAAGAATATTTTAAAAAATAACCACAGTTACAAAGGCTACATACAATACAGAGAGGAGGAGAATGTTGAGAAAAGGAGAAATTTTTTGAGAAGCCTTCCTTCCCCCTTCACCCCTCCCAGCTTAGTTTGGTCACTGGGAATAAGAGATAGAAAATGTGATTCTGCTGAGGGCTTCAATGACTCCAAGAATAACTCCAAATTGATTGATCAGGAGACAAATTGGACTTTCAAGATACCCTTATTCCCTTTCCTGCTCCCCTGCTGGAAGCATCTGTCATAGGACAAGGCATGTCATATCCTCCTTTGGGAGTCTGCTGTCTAGATCCCTTTTCAGAGAATGCATAAAATAAAATATGTAAGATTACAAAGAGAACATCTTGGAATAGTAAAAAAACCCATGTACAATTTGTCCATCACACTCACATACATATACATATGAACATAAGTTCATCAACCCCCATATTAAGAACCTTTGCTCTAGGTAGCCACAGATTTGAGCAAACTCTTTGGATTCAATGATTCCCATCCCTACCTTGTAAGAGGAGGGGAGGGCACTTTCATTAATTGGTACTTGCTTGGTGAGACTTACTGATGATTTAAAAGGAGTTTCTGTGTTTAACTGAAGCTTGACTGTGTAAGACCAGTTCTTTTTGGATAGTTCTGATAGAATTGAGGTTGGAGGTGGTAGAATTTGGTGGTGGTGAGGGGTTAGGGGTCATTGGTACAGACCTTGGAATCTGGAACATTTAATTCTATCTATCTTCTCTGGCTGGAATGATGCAAATGACAGGCCTACCTTATTTACACCAGTTATCTGTTCCTCTTTACCTTAACCTCCCTATACCCCCCTAAGTGATAAGATTACTTTGATTAGTCCAGTTAGTGACTAATCTCTCTTCTCTGAGCTCCCATGCCCCAGTTATCTTTCCTTGTACATTATCATAGTCCATCATCATAGCTGCGATACTATTGCTCTTAGTTAGCAATCACAGAGCACTTAAAGGTTTGCAAGTCTTCAACGTATCTTTTGTCATCCCTTAATGGTGGTGCCCTCCCTCTGTTGCTATTTTCATTTTTATCCTGTCTGAATAGACTTGTTTATCTGTCATCTCCCCATTAGAAGATGAGTTCTCTGAGAGCTCATTGTCTTTTGACTTTCTTTGCATTTTTGCCATTTACCACAATGTTTGTACATAGTTTGAGCTTAATAAATGTTCATTAACTAAATGACTGACAGATTCTGACAACAACCTTATGAAGAGAAAATGGGCTAAATGATTTGCTCAGGGTCACACAGCTAATAAGTATGTGAGACAGGATTATGAACTTGGGTCTTCTTAATATGAAGTCCAGTATTCCTGTTTGCAATATTCGCTTAGCTGTGTGACCTTGGGCAAGTCACTTAAACCTGCTGAGCCTCAGTTTCCTTATTTATAGAACAGGGATAACAACAGCATCACAAGATTGTTTTGTGGATCAAATGAAATATATATGCTATCATTATTATTAGCTTTAAAAATGATCATCATCACTATATTTATTAGTACCAGTATTATTAGTGGTAGCAGTAGCAGCAGTACTAACAGTAGCAACAACAACATCAGCAGCTCTTGTTTCTTATTGGGAGACATTTAGAGCAAAAACGCCTTCAGGTGAGAGTTCATAACCTCTCTCCCAGAAATTAGTTCGTCCATTGCTCTAAATGGACACAAACAGTTCTACTAAGCCAGTGCTTAGTAAGTCTTAGGTGAATGAATGACTGTTATTTTCAGGGCCCTGAACACTCCTCCGCCCGACCAGAGAGGTTCCTGCAAATGAGCAATGATGATTCAGATGCCTATCCCGTAAGTCATGAGCCCCCATGGGCTACTTTACCTCTCTTTACTCCCTGGGGTATTTTGTGGTCATTGGGGACCACTGGGTTTCCTTCCTTTCCAAGATCTCTGATTCCTGCCCTGTGCTGAATTTATCTGGATGCAGGTTCCCCACAGGTTAGGTTGAGACCCTAAATATGCTAATAGGGAAGAGAGAGATTCCATGAAGAAGGTCAAAGGGAAAAGAGACAGGGGAATGTGGGAGGCAAGCTGTCATTTTTTTTTCAGTTTTGCATCTGCTTGGACCTGGCTGGGGAAGGAGTTGACCTGGCTGGTTTCATGGGAAGGCAGGGGAGTCCAAAACTAGGAGGGAGGGCAAGTCCAAGGCTAATGACTTAAGTATAAAAGGTTGGGATGTTTTGGGATAGCTTTGCAGGTGAAACTACCTGGGGTTGGGAGGGAATGGGGAGAGATGATTAGTAGACCTCTCCTAGGAGGGAGGTTGTGGGTTCTAGTCTCCTTCCTTCAGCTGGATCCCCTTTATCTGAAGAGAGGTGAGTATGTGGGGGCTTCTCAGGTGGATCTTCTGCTCCCAGGAGTTCAGTGATGACTTTGAGGTGGGACAGCTCTATGATTGCAACTGGATTGTGGTCAACTGCTCCACACCTGCCAACTACTTTCATGTACTCCGAAGGCAGATCCTCCTCCCTTTCAGGAAACCGGTGAGTCATGGGTCCAAGGTTTTCTCAGTGTCTTTGTTTGATGAACTTAAAGTGGTTAGAACCATTTGAAAATTTCTGAGGTTTTTATGGGTTCTCTTTTTCAGAGCTCTAGGGAGGAGCTTATTCTATGAGTTTTTTAAAAAAAAGTTATAATTATATTTTGTTCTTAGATCTGAATATGAGCCTTTCCTCCTTCTTCACTCAGAAAACCATCCCTTTTAACAAAGAATAAACAGGAAAGGAGGGGGGAGGGGGAAGGTCAATTAAGCAAAACTAACCAATGCATCAGCAGAGTCTGATAGTATATACATACATACATATATATATATGTATATATATGTATGTATATAACATGTTTCCCACTCATAATCCCTTAGCTCTGCAAAGGAGGGACATTTTTCTCATCTTTGGGGCTAAGCTTGGTCATTATCATGACACAGGGTTCAGTTTCCTTGGGCTTGATGAAATGTCCCTAGCTGGTGTGGAATTGATATAATCCGGTTCTCCTTTAGAAGCTTTCCCTGAATTCCCCTGAAATTATCCCCTGCCTGCCCTGATCAATCTTTTCTTTTATTATACTGTCATTGGGGCAGGGAAAGAGTGGAGAGAGAGGATAAACTCCTGCCTAGAATAAAGCTGTTGATAGACTATGAGTGTCCCCCTCACATAATAACACCTTGCAAGAATTGCAAGGTGCAAAGGTTTTCACATCCATTATCATTTCATTTTCACAACAGTGTGGTTACGAGACAGGTAGGAGGGTGCTGACAAATAACAACCAACTCTCTCTACAAAAAACAAAAACTAAACACATAACACATCTTTAAATTTCATCTGTATTAATAATACTTCACCTTCCGAAATCTAGACAATCAACAAAACAATAAAATCAAGCCCTGATTTCTAGGGTCTCTTACTTTTTGAAATCTAAATGGCAGACATTTTAGGTCGCATAGAATGGTAGTGGGAAAGCACAGCTGATTACATTTTGCTGGTTTGTAGAGGTCCCGAATAATTAATTAGACTCATAGAACAATAGAGTTCAACTCCCAGCCCATAGACCTCATAGCTAGAGAAGTTGGGTGGGAAGTTGGAAGGAAAAGTGATTTGTAATTCCCACTCCTGAAAATTTCATGGAAATAGCCTTGCCCCTGGCTGCCAATTTATATAGAGTTTGAGAATGGCCTTCGAGTTTTCCCATAATGATGTTTCTCAGTTGTAGGCATAGGCTATTAACAGAGGGGGATGTGTCATTGGGTTGGCCCCAGCCAAGGTCTGTTGGGAGAGGGGTCAGAAAGAGGCGGTCTGTATCTTCTACCCCAGCGAGATGGAACCTAGTGGGATGAACAGTGGTTGGGAGATCTGAATTCTAGTCAGCTCCTGGGTGACACTGGGCAAGAAGACACTGAATCTCTCCAGGTTTCAGTTTCTTGCTTTGTAAAATGAGATTAATTGCTATTACCTCCCTTCCCTACCATGCTTGAGATATAATGAATGTGCTTTGAAAACATTCATCTTAATCCAAGTGCAACATGGGCCATTGGGATGTGGAGAGCAGGATCCTCTCCTCCACTCAACAGATGGGGATGGAAATGACAGAGGAGTGAGGGAAGAGTTAAAAACTTTTACAAAGTACTTGCTATATCCCAGTGCTAAGCACTTTACGAATATTATTTCATTTGTTCCTCACAATGACTCTGGGGTTAGGTGCTATTATCATCATTTTGCAGTTGAGGAAACTGAGACAGAGAATGGTTGTGATTTTACCAGGGTCATGCAACTAGGATATGTCTAAGGCCAAATTTGAACTTGGGTCTGCAAGCCCAGTGCTCCATCCACTGGCCCTCCTAACCTTCCAACATTTCTTTTCCAGCTGATCATCTTTACTCCCAAGTCCTTGCTGCGGCACCCTGAGGCCAAGTCCAGCTTTGATGAGATGGTATCTGGTAAGCACCTTTTTCAGAGTATGAGGGAGGGAGAGTGGGTATCCTAGAAGATGGACTGAGTTGGGGGTAAACCTTGCCATGAGGATTCTCAAGGAAATGATTTTGCACATTGTCAATGTGGCAAACTCAGTGTCTCGGGGGAAGGGGCAGGGAGCCTCAAGTCATAAAAGACCCCCCCAAATCACTTGGTCTGGCACTGCAAGGCAACCACAGTCAGGATTCGAAATTCAATAAATCTAGTAGTTTTTTAGGGTTAGGATTTTTAAGTTGTTATAAATATCCAAATGACTTTTGGTAGAAAAAAGTTTCCCTACCTATGCTCTAGGGGATTTCAGAATCCCCAGAGGTGAGTTGGGCTCCTGGGGTCATGGTGAGCTCTACTGTGGTTCCCCAGGTTGTGCCCAGGAGATGGAGAGAAGGATGTTGGCTGTCCAGAACCTTCTGCTGATAATGAACAGACAGGAAAGATGGTTGCTTGAGTCTGCCATAGAGAGCCCCCATTCATAGCTCAAGACTATATCTAAGAAGGTTTTCCTCTTAGCAAGGGGAAAAAAAGTCAGCCTACAAATTGTTACATAGGGACACTCATATCAAATACCAATAACACCAAGGCTAAACAAGTAACCCAGACAATGGGCACAGAGGAATTTAAAGGAGGTGATGATTAGTCAACAGCTTCACGGAGGAGATGGGATTTAAATTAGGCCTTGAAGGCTTCGTAGGCTTCAGGGAGGTAGAGAGGAGGATGGTGTTTCTAAGATGAAGTGGGCCAAGTCTAAGCTAAAGTGGGAATGGGAAGCCAGGGTTGTAGAAAGATCAGGTCTTTGGGTAAGATAAGAATTCCTCTTGTTCTCTTAGTCTCTTTGGCCTGGGGGTCACCTCTCTCTTGCTGACCCAGTCCTGACTGAGCTCAAGAAGGGATGTCAATGAGAACTCTCTATTTGACCCCTGAGTCCCTCTTCTATAAATCTTCTTCAGGTCCCTTAAGAGCTATAATGCTCCTGGTAATGGGTTTATTAATTGTTGCTGACATCAGCTTACTGAACGTGTTATTAATGAGAAAGGCCTGGTATATGTTGTGAAAGGAGCTTTGGATCGGCTGTGACATTCCAATTACATTTTCAAAGGATCTGGAAACCTTTCTCCCAGGGCCTGGTAGTAACTAACCCCCAAGTCTAATTCAATATGTATTAAAAGTTATTTTTTTATGAATTCTTAGGGCTTCTTTGCTGAACTACAGCATATAACTGTGTACTGATT
This sequence comes from Macrotis lagotis, assembly GCF_037893015.1. Taxonomy (NCBI): domain Eukaryota; kingdom Metazoa; phylum Chordata; class Mammalia; order Peramelemorphia; family Peramelidae; genus Macrotis; species Macrotis lagotis. Next base: position 74,012,170 of record NC_133661.1, on the reverse strand, counting down.
GTGACTTTCCCCTTTCCTAATAGAACCAGAAATTTGGCAAAGTGATCAATAAAATTCTTGAGTGCCTATACATCCATGTTGGGGTCTGTGGGACATTACAGGACCACCAATCTAGAGCCAGAAGAGACTTTAGGGATTAGCTGGGCCAACTCATTCCCCCCCCCCTTTTTTTTTAACAGATGAGTAAACTGAATTTCAGAGAGATTTAAATGACTAAGAAAATCAGGCAGACCTATTTTTCTTTCTTTTTTAAAAAAAATATTTATTTTGAATTTTACAATGTTTCCCCTAATCTTGCTTCCCTTCCTCCCACCCCCCACAAAAGGCTGTCTGTTATAGACCTATTTTTCTTTGTCTTTTTGCCTTTCATACAGTGCCTGGTTTGTTCAGTAGCTGTTTAGTAATGTTTGTTGAAGTGAATTGAATTGACTTAGACAAAAGAAACAGAGGACAGGATCAGAGCTGTAAGGGAGATTCCATTCTAGTCAGGGAATCAAGACCTCCCTATCTCTCAGAAATGTCTCAGAAATAAAAGTTGACTTTACATAGTCAAGTACTAAGTATTGGGGTTCTTTCCCCTTTGGGCTGACTGGTGAGAGAGCAGAGAATGGAGAGGTCTCCATGGACTGGATCTATTAGGGAATCCTTTATAAATCTGCCTCTGAAAGAATGGCACCATATTTGAAAAAAAAATGAGTCCAGAATGACTGGAGAAATAGACTCTTGTCAGTAGTAATTAAAGAAGAAATCTTTGAGGGAATAGCAAGAATAGTCTCTTATCACAAAGACAAGGCCTATAGTTGTGTTTTGAAGATATCTTGGTTATGTTCCTTTTCCTTATTTCCTCATTCCTCTATAAACTATCACTTCCCTTCTCCCTTCCCCCTTTGTCTAGTTTCCAAGGGCCTGCTACTTGAAGGCCACCTCTGGCAGCTCACAAATCTATATGACTTACAATCTTGGGGAGGAAACGAGCCAAGTGTGGGTCTAGGGTTATTGCTGGGATCTCTGTCCCCATGGCCACAGAGGCAGGATTTTTCCCCCCTCTTCTCCAGTTGATATTTAAACCAATATTGGCCATGAATGATGGTTTCTTGAAGGGACCAGCTTCCGACGGGTGATTCCTGAGGAGGGGTCAGCTTCCCAGGTCCCTGAAGATGTAAAGCGGCTGATATTTTGCACTGGAAAGGTATACTATGATCTAGTAAAGGAACGAAAAAACCAAGATTTGGACAAGCAAGTAGCCATTACTCGGGTAGAACAGGTAAGGATGATCCTTCCTCCCCCACCTGTCTAAGACACACACCAACATTTTTTAAATTAATTTTTATTAAATATATTATTTGAGTTTTACAATTTCCCCCCCATCTTGCTTCCCCACCCCCACAGAAAGCACTCTGTCAGTCTTTACTTTGTTTCCATGTTTTACCTTGATCCAAATTGGGTGTGATGAGAGAGAAATCATATCCTTAAAGAAGAGAAGTCTAAGAGGTGACAAGATCAGACAATAAGATATCTGGTTTTTTCCTAAATTAAAGGGAATAGTCCTTGAACTTTGTTCAAACTCCACAGCTCCTTATCTGGATACAGACGGCACTCTCCTTTGCAGACAGCCCAAAATTGTTCCTGATTGTTGCACTGATGGAATGAGCGAGTCCTTCAAGGTTGATCATCACCCCCATGTTGCTGTTAGGGTGTACAGTGTTTTTCTGGTTCTGCTCATCTCACTCAGCATCAGTTCATGCAAATCCCTCCAGGCTTCCCTGAAATCCTGTCCCTCCTGGTTCCTAATAGAACAATAGTGTTCCATGACATACATATACCACAGTTTACTAAGCCATTCCCCAATTGAAGGACATTTATTTGATTTCCAATTCTTTGCCACCACAAACAGGGCTGCTATAAATATTTTTGTACAAGTAATGTTTTTACCCTTTTTCCTCATCTCTTCAGGGTATAGACCCAGTATGGTATTGCTGGATCAAAGGGTATGCACATTTTTGTTGCCCTTTGGGCATAGTTCCAAATAGCTCTCCAGAAAGGTTGGATGAGTTCACAGCTCCACCAACAGTGTAATAGTGTCCTAGATTTCCCACAACCCTTCCAACAATGATCATTATCCTTTCTGGTCATATTGGCCAATCTGAGAGGACACACTAACATTTTCATACTGTTCCTGGGTATCCTGGAAAATTCTAGCCTGGGAAACCTGGGTTTTATATTAGTTTATCACTAAATTCCTGTGTATACTTAAGTAAGCTATATCCCCTCTATGAGCCTCAGTATGAAGAAGGTGGATAAGGTGAAAATAGCTAGTTATATAGAGAGTATTTTAAAGTTTGCAAAGCACTTTATAAACATAATTTCATTTGATTCTCATAACAATCCTGAAAGGTAGGGTGTTATTATCCCCATGTTATCATCCCCCAAAAGTGATTTGCCCAGGGTCAGACAGTTGGTAACTGATGGGTTGGATTGGAACTCAGAGTCTTCATGATTGTAAGCCCATCTGCTGAGTTACCCAGCTGCTAAGACATGTTAGCATGAATATTATCCCCCTCCCCCTCGGACCAGCAGGAATCTGGGTTTAAAGTGAATGGGAGATGTTTTGACCATACAGAATGGTAGTAGAGGGGAAGGAAAGCCAATTGCATTTTGCTAGTAACTGGATTTTCACTGGTAATAAGAAAAGATTTTTTGTTTTTTTAAACTCTTTTCTCATCTTTGGCCATGTGGTCCTCTCCCACAGATCTTTCCCTTCCCTTTTGACCTCATAAAACAAGAAATTGAAAAATATCCAGGCGCTGAACTCATTTGGTGTCAAGAAGAACACAAGAACATGGGCTACTATGATTACATCAGCCCTCGGTTCCTCACCCTCAGCCGGACTCGGCCCATCTGGTATGGAGCTTGTGACAATAGAAGAACAGTGGGCTGGATTTTGTTGGGCATTTCCATTTATAGTTTCTACATGTGCAGGCAGTTCACTCAGAAGTGGAAAGAATTTTTTTAATTAAAATTTTTTTTTGTTTTTGCAAGGCAATGGGGTTAAGTGACGTGCCTAAGATCACACAACTAGGTAATTATTAAGTGTCTGAGGCCATATTTGAACTCAAGTCCCCCAGGGCCAGTGCTCTATCCACTGTACCACTTAGTCACCCCAGTGGAGAGAATTAAAAGTTGACATGATATAGTCAAGGACTAAGTTGTTGGGGTTCTGACCCTTAGACAAGGTAGGAGGGTAGAGGATGGAGAAGTTACTGTGGGCTGGATCCATTGGGGAAATCCTTTGTAAAACTTGAAGAATGAATAAAAGAATCTTGAAACAACTTGGGGTGGGGAGGAAGTACAATAGACCTATTAGGAGATTTAATAAACCTCAAGATGACCCAAAGGGAGGAGGGATGGCTGGAGTCAGAATCCATAAAAAGATCTGACAGTCCAGAACAGGGTGATCTCATGAGATGAAATTCATTAGGGATGGAAGTAAAATCTAGTACTTGACTTCAAGAGATGAACTGTACAGAAAAAAAGGTTGGATGGGGGGAGACAGAGTTAGTATAACAGCTTTCTTGATGAAGATCTGGAGTTCTTAGTGACTACAAGTTCAGTCTGAATCAATGATGAGATGTGACTGCCAAAGAAGGGAGCTGATCTTTGGTTATGTCCAGAGCAGCATGATGTCTAGTACTAAAGAGGTGACCTCTTGGTCAGTCCTCATCTGCAATGGTATGTTTAGTTCTACTACGACAGTTTGAAAAGGGTCCTAAGAAGCAGATTTTCTGATTCCCATCTTCTTTGAAGGCTGCTCTCTCTCGACTTCCGACCTTAAGAAACTGCTGGGGTGGGGTAATCACTGGTTTCTTGTTCTCCAGGTACGTTGGTCGTGACCCAGCTGCTGCTTCTGCCACGGGGAACAAGAATACCCATCTGGTGTCTTTGAAAAAGTTCCTGGACACAGCCTTCAATCTGGAGGCATTCGAAGGAAAGACATTTTAGAGCTGAGGGACAGGACTGCCATCTCTCTAGCTTTCCCTCTGGGTGACTGAGTGATGATGAGACGAGTGACTCCCAAAGACTGTGAGAAGATTCCAAGGAAACACAGGGAGTGGGTGGAGGGCCATCCTTCTGTGGATTTGATTTTTTTCCCTTTTTCTGGTGAGGCCCTGAGGAAGGAAGAGAGTCTGGGACAGGTGCAGGACCTTGGGCTGGGGTTTCATTCAGGGTTAAATATTGCCTTTCCCTTCCAACTTGTTGGTTTAAATCTCTCTTCCTAGGTTCTCTTCTTGCCTATTTAATTAGGATTTTATCTCTTTGTGAAGCCAATGGAAAAGACTCATTGGTTGAGACCAGCCTGCCTGTCTCTTTCCCTTTCTTTGCAACCTGATGTCATGGAAAGAATAGGCAGTAGATGAGAAGAAAATATTATTTTGTGTTCTTCTAAATGGGGATTTCAGCAATAAAACTGGGTAAAGCTAAGTAATATTGGAGCAACTGGATTTTTTTGGACCCTGTTTTACAGGGCCACATAATATGAAGTTTGTCTGTCCCTGTGATCTGTATGCCCAGGACTCAATGTGTGTACCAAAGTAGAAAACAAAATTAATGTAGAAATAAACAATGATAAAACTGATCTCCTTGCTACTTTGTGTGTGTGTGTGTGTGTGTGTGTGTGTGTGTGTGTATGTATGTATGTAAAGAGAGACATAGATAAAGGCAGCGCTTCTGTATATATTTCTCAGTGCTAGGTAAATAGATGATTAATAAATGTCTGTTGACTGGAAATGAAATATAAACATATATATGTATATAATACATATATTATATACATATATATAGCTGTCCACCCCTCATAGTTCGCAACAGGACAATAACACATGCTCTGAGCTTTGAAGGTTCTTCCTCTGAGAGCCAGAGTTTATGAGATATTGAAAAATCTATTGGTATCTCTGTCCTTGACTTCTGTTGGTTTTACTCCTTAGTAACATTACAAAAGGAGAGGGCTTATAAAACTCTTTAAAATAGTTTTTAGAAACCCTTAAAGGGAAAAATAAAACCGGACTGCAATCAGGCATTTTAAATCTTTAAATCTCAAAAATCATTACACCCATGAGTGTTTCTGAATGATCTGAAAGAATGTTTTCTTCATTAATTACTTAACCTCATGGAACCAAATCTTTTCAGGCAATTTTTGCTAATAAGTGATATAATTAATTTTTAGAACTGAGGAGTTGTTTTCAGGTGAGGTGTTTATGCTTTTATCTTTTTTGTTGGTTTTTTATGCTTTTATGCAGGGGAACTCTTGGTTTAAAAATTCCCTCCCCTGATGCAGGGAGATTCTTCTGTAACTTTATAATTTTAGGGAATTGCTTGGGGCCCTGAAAGGTGATTCACCTAAGTGGATGTGTCAGAAGCTGGATCTGAATCTAAGTACTTCTGACTCTTAAGGCCATTGTTCTAGCTCTTTATACTCTGTTGTAGGGGACCGAGTGTTGGGTCTGAAATCTGGAGGACTTCAGTTCAGATCCAGGCTCAGACACTAGCTGTATTCCCCTGAGCCAGTTAGAGCCTCTGTTTGCCTCAGTTTTCCTCATCTTGAGGTTGTTGTTGGAATCCAATGAGAGATTTGTAAAGCAATTGAACCCAGTAGCATGCTATATAAATGTTAGTTATTATTCTATTTCTATTACATTGGGAAAAAGTAACACCTGTAGAACTAGGAAATCTGGTTCAAATCCTGCCTCTGATACTTAATGCTTTTGTAACCTTGGACAAGTCATCGTCTCCCTGTGCTTCAATTTCCTAATCTGTAAAAGGAGGGGTTTCTGAAGCCCCTCCCAGCTCTGCATCTAAAAACCCTGCCATGCTGATGAGGCTGTAGTCAGTCGATAGGACCTAGAGCTTAGAAGGGTTCTCAGAGACCTTCTAGTCCAATTCCCTCTTCTTACAAATTAGGAAACTGAGGTCCAGGGAGGTTGTGACTCAGCAAACATCATACTGCTTCTTGGTGTATCTGGAACCAGCTCCTTATGTTTCAAAAACTCTGGCCCTAATTAAAAACACCGAACTTTAGAGCCAAGAGCTAGCACGTTCATTTCTAACTGTTTCCTGATGGTTGCATTTGCTGTGTTTTTAAGCCATTGTCACTAAATATGAATTCATAATTAGCCACAGAGAATTACCCTGTGTCCCACTTAACAGAAGTGTTTGCTTCATTAGTGACACAACCAGCTGGTAGCTGGCTCTTTGAAATCAAAGCAAGCCCAGTTGTTTGCCATGAGGGACACATAGCAACCTGGGTGAGCTGCTGACATGCTCTTGGACTTGATTTGAATTGAGAAAGAATTGGTTTCCCTAGAACACCCTGAATTGTATCTCAGTTGGATAACCCTGTTTGATTTTGAATGCTTGGACTTTGGAAAATGTGCATAATTAGAGACTGCCTTCTGTGGAAAGATCATTCCAGTTTCACTGCCTCCTCTTATGTGTGGCAAGTTGTGGAGGCAAACTGATGAATTTGTCTTTGCAGAAAATGCCATTGCAGGCTATGGGTGTGGGACTGTGTTCAGGTGAAGGAAAATCCCACTGGGACTGGTAAACAGAAGAAGAAATTAGAACCAGTCTTCCTGATTCCAATGGTTATCAGGAGTGAACTTCAATAAGACTCCATTAAACTGGTCTGGAAAACAGACCTGAATCAACTTAGAGTTCCCCAAATTAAAGTTAGTTGGAAATGTGTACTTAACCCAACCATTATGAGACTGTGGAAACTGGAGCCAGGGGATCTCTATTTGATTTTGGGCTAATCTCAACCTCCCCAACCCTCAGTTTTCTCAGCTGTATAAAATGAAGGGATCTATGAGGTCCCTTTCAATTCTAGGTTATGATCCTATAAACATCTGAAAGAAGCCTTTACCTCTGGTAGATCAGCAGTTTGCCATAATCAGCTCTGTGCTATTGGTTTAATATATTGATAGATCAGCATTTCTCTTCATCAGTCTGGTGCTGCCTCTAGCCCTCAATCAAGATGATTCATAGTAATGAGTGTCAAATAGTTGATGCATTAATCCCATTAGCTAAATTGGGCTGGAGAAAGATGTCAGTTCTGCTGCTGGCTGTGGCTTTTATAAATGTGCTGTGGAGAGAATGGTGTTATTTTTCTCCTTCAATTGCTCTGTTTTCCAGGGGAACTTTGAACACAGCCAGAGTTAATTCCGTAAACCTGGATGGCAGAGTGGTAAAATAGAGCAAATTATCAAAATTAGCATGTGGTATTTGTTGTTGTTCTTCTTAGCTAAAGTGCAAAATGAAAATATCCTGTGGAGGTTCTGTCCTCAAAACTAGGGGCACCAAACTGGACAAGTTCCACCCCCCATATTCTCCTCTCCCTGACCAAAATGTGAAGTCAGAGGACCACATCCCTCACTTTTTTTTGCAAATACATTTTATTGGAAGACTTGATATTTAATTGTTTCCTATTAGTGATAATTCTTTTTGAACCCCCTCTTATGTATCTGGCCTCAGGAACATGGGTGGTCTCAGCTCCTACTGTCTCATTCAGTAGCCAGTGGCTCATTCTCAATCTTACGTCCTTAGTTGTATTTAATTTTGTAAAAATACAAAATCACAGGATTTGGACCTAGGGTTGTGCAAATCAATTTTCAAAGAGCTGCTGGGAAAAAACCCCTCCATGATAGAATTCTTGTCATAAGTCAGATGTGTTGTGATGGGACTGATTTCTACCACTGTATCTTTGCATGTTAGAAATGTTATGCACTAAATAGTGGATTTATATTTTATTAAGAGGCTATATTAGAGGAAGCGAATGGATATTAGAAGCAGCAGCTAGGTGGTGCCATAAGGTACAGAGTGCTACGCTAGGACTCTAAAAGACCCATTTTTCTGAATTTGAATCTGGTCTTAGAGACTTATTAACTGTGTGATCCTGGGCTAGTCATTTAGCCCTATTTGCCTCAGCTTCCATATTTGTAAAATGAGCTGGAGAAGGAGATGTCAAACTCCAGTATTTTTGCCAAGAAAACCTCAAATGGGGTCATAGAGAGTTGGGTATGACTGAAATGAATGAAAAATGAAGAACAAAAATAATGTGTAGAGGGCTGGATGTGGAATCTGGAGGAGCTGAGTTCAAATTCCGTCTCAGATACTAGCTGGGCAAGTCATTTAGCTTCAGTTTTCTCATCTATAAAATGAGGATAATGCAAGGATCAAATGAGATAATGTATCCCAAAGTCTTTCCAAATCTTGAAGCAATATCAATGTTAGCAATTAAATAGCAATGATTTTTTAAAAGCTTTAATCTAAAGAAAAAAGGGTGGATTACTAGAAGGAAAAGTAAATTCTAAAAACAGAACAATCCATAATGGTCCTGAAGAACTGATAATGAAATTCACCTCCTTCCTTCAGCAGAAATGCAAGGGATTGATTACCAGGGCAAAATGCTGGACATGTTGACAGACATGGTCACTGTACCTGCTGTTTTGCTTAACCTTTTGTTATAAGGGAAAGTTGCATTTCAAGATGGAGCAAGGAACTGTTTCCTGAAATGACTGGAATATAAAAACAAAAGACATTGATGAAATTTATTTAAAGCAGTAATTATAGGAGGAAAACAGATTTATCTTTCCAAACTTTCCAATGTGTTTATCATAGTTTTTTTCCCATTCAACTCAGCAAACATTTGTAAAGTGCTTACTGGTTTACCAAGGATATAAAAGTGACATTGTCCCTGCCTTGAAGGAGCTTACAATCTAATGTAAAGGGTGGGGAGAAAGATGGAGTTTGAGAAAGTATGATACAAGGTGAAATGCACCAGGGACAAAAAGAGAACCAATGAAAAATTGGAGACCCTCTTTACCTGGAAGGGTCAGCAAAGGCTCTGTGATCAAAGTATCTGAGTAGGGCCATGAAGGAAGGGACTTTGGTAGATGGAGATGCTTGAAGAGTCTGTTCCAAGTTAAACAAAGGCTCATACATAGGAGAGAGAAATATGAGAACAAGAAGGAAGGTGTAAGCTAGCTTGGCTACAATGTTGAATATGTGAAAGTGAGAGGTATGAGATAAGGCTGGATGGGTAGATTGGAGTCAGAGAGTAGATAGCCTTGAATGCCAGATTCAGGGATTTTAGGAAAACAGGGAGTTACTGAAGTATGTTAGTAGTATGGTATGAGCTGGAGGTACATTAGGAAGATCATTTGAGTGGCAGTATAGAGATATGTTGGAGAGGAAGTAAACCAAAGACAAGAAAACCAATTGAGGGATACTGGCAACAGTTAGGGTGGGAAGATATAAACTTGACAAAACTAGGGTTGGCAGATAAAAATTGACATGTTGCTTGGATCATCTGAATGTTCTCTGGCATTTATAGATTCTTTCCTAGGGATATGTGTTTTCTGTTTCTTGACACACAGTAATTTTTGAATCAGGATATTTAGAGATTATTTTGTTTAACCCACATTATGATCTAACAAGGGTAGATGACTTGTCTATGGTTGCACAGTGATTTTCCCATTCCCCAGTGTTCTTCACCTTGTACTTGTTTGTAACTCTTCCCTTTCCTATACTGCATGTTTTCATTTATGTTGTTTCTGCTTTTGCATCATCTCTGGTAAACTGTTCTTCCCAGTGCAGTCCACCCCAGTTAGGTCTTCATTTTGACTCTTATAATAGCCTCCTAACAAGTCATTCTGCCTTTAGTCTCTGCCTCTTCAATTCATTTTCTATCTTATGGCTCAAGTAACTTCTAACAATCTGCTATGGGCAAGTCGTGCCTCTGTCTACAAACCTTCAGTGGTGCTTCCTACTGGCTTTTTTTTTAAGTGCCTACTATGACCAGGGACTGTGCTAAGTGCTGGAAATAGAAATGCAAAAAAAATATTTTTTTCTCTGTCCTCCAGTAGCTTATGATCTAATGGGGTAGAGGGAAGATGACACAAAAGGAACTAAACATGGGAGGAGTGGAGTGGGTAGGAGAGATACCAGTCTTGGGCATAAGGTAGAAAAACCAGAAAACTAATAGTATAATGCAATCAAGTGAGAAATGAGATGTTCTGAGCTGAGCTTCCTCCTGAAATGGAGCTTCTGGAGTTCAAGTCCCTCCTTCAATCAAAGGGACAGAGCCATTTTAGAGTCCTAAAGCTGATGATCTCTTGTAGGATAATGAGATTTTCCAATAATGAACTTCCTGGGACATGATATACTCAAACTACTACTCATACTCTTCAGCTGCTCTTCAGCCTCAGTTTCTATGCTTGGCCCATACGAATGCTTATTATAGTTAAAACTTTTATACATATATATCTTACTTAAAGGGTTCCCCTTTCCCAAATTAGCTTATAGATTCCTTGAAGAGAGAGCTAGTGCCTGCTTTCTTCTCAGTTTCCCCAATTCCTAAAAGAATTGTAGATGATTAAATACTTAATCCAAAATTACTAAATTGAATTGATGGAAGTTTTAAATACACATCATTATGCATGCAAGAGATATGATTTGACCATCACAGAAAATCCATTTCTTCCTTCAAAGCAATGCTTCCCTCATGTTTTTTTGCTATAATGGCAGGAGTTTGTACTTAGCACTCTTCCCCCCAAGGAAAGCTAAATATATTAAAAAGAAAGCTATAATGCTAAAATAAGTCACTGAGGTCAAAAGATTAAGCCAAAGTTACGTGATAATGGAGAATCTAGTAGGGAGAATCTATTATTCTACCCCCTGGACAACACAATGAATAGACTATACTGTGTAGTAACACAAAACCTGGAAACAAATTGGCCTGAGCAGAAAGGGAGCAGGCTCTTCAAGTTATAGCCCAGAACAAGCCATAGGATACTTTTTTTTCTCTTTAACATGTGAGAACAGCCGCGGAATATAAGTCACCAGTTTGAACTGCCAGTTGGAGGAAGACAGAGATCTAGGATGATAAAGGAGTAAGAAAAACCTCTGGTTCCCTGAGTGCTATTTCCTTTCTTACCTGCGGTATTCTTTACACAGTTATATACTACAATATATAAAGCGTTCCAAAAGCCTTGGTGTAGTTTTGACTTTATTAGTTTAAGAACTAGTTCTTAGGGGCCGCTAGGTGGTGTAGTGGATAAAGCACCGGCCTTGGAGTCAGGAGTCCCTGGGTTCAAATCCGGTCTCAGACACTTAATAATTACCTAGCTGTGTGGCCTTGGGCAAGCCACTTAACCCCATTTGCCTTGCAAAAAAACAAAAAAAAAAAACTAGTTCTTTTAAAAGGTTAATAAAACTGAAAACTACACTAAGACTTTGGGAACATCCTGCACAATTATTCTTCTTTAAAATTAAGCTTTGATTCTTTGTAACACAGTAGCCAGGACCCAGCATATCTGGAGAAGAAACCTATAAGAAACATAACTCTAAAATGCTACTGATGGAATGATATTTAAATAGCAAATAAGTTTGAATTTTAAGTGAATGTTTAGGATAGTGAAAGAAAAACAAATGGGTGACCTACCTGAAAAAAACTGTTGGAAATTTTTCATAGATTTTGACAGCATTTTGAAACCTGTGACAAACTAATGCATCCCCCATAATTGCCTTAATCATGAGAATTATCCCAGAAGTACATAATTTAAATTCCATTGTACTGGCCCATTAGTACCACTTTCCTACTAGCTTCAAAATGCAACCCCACAATTGACTGGTATTTTTCCATATTTTCCATTGTGAAAGTAGTATGGGTAAAGGCTGAGAGGTACTTAACTCTATAATTCCTCTAATGATTTAAAATCCTTGACAGCTATTTCCATGATCTGAGCATATTTTAAAGGAGAGAATTAGTCATAACTTTCAGCTTTAATCACAGGCTGCTTTGGGCCACTTTTGGTTTTGTGATTTGGTGAACTTTGAAATGGGCTCTACACAAGTTTTTTTTATGACATGGTATATGCTCTCTCTGCAAGCCACAATCAACTCAGACTCCAAAATGATGAGTTTGGGGAAATGACACTGTTTAAATTTGTGTTCATGTATAAAATTGTTTAAATAAATTTCAATTTAAATTGAAAATATCATGAGAATATGTCATTGACTCAATATTGTGTTGTTTGTCCTTGGTTCTGTAGATGATGCCATGACATGCAAGTGATAAACAAGTATTTGTTTATGAGTATAAACAGATTAAATACAGGATGATTGATGATAATCAGTGGAGGGGAGGCACTAGCATTAAGGGAGATCAGGAAAGGCTTCTTAAAGGTGAGATTTTTAATTGGGATTTGAATGAAGATAGGGAAGTCAGGGAGTGGAGATGTGGAGGGATAAGATTTCCAGAATATGGGATAGTCAATGAAAATGCCATGAGTTGAGATATAAAGTGACTTGTGCCAAGAACAGTGGCCATTGTCACAAGAACCAAGACTATATAAGTGGGTGAATGAGGTGTAAGGGTACTGGAAAAGTAGGTAGGACTGGATAATAAAAGGCTTTGGATGATAACTGGAGCATTTTATTTTTGATGCTGGAGGTAAAATGGAATTCATAGAATGGGGGAAGGAAGTTGACATGGCCAGATCTGCACTTTAGGAAATCTATTTGACATTTGAACAAAGGATGGAATGGAGTAGGAAGAGACTTGTGGCATGGAGACCAACCTTTTCCTATTGCAATAGTCCAAATGTGAAGAATTGAGGGTCTATACAAGAGTGGTGGCAGCATCAGAGGAGAAAGGGAGTATAAATACAAAAGATATTATAAAGGTAAAAATTGACAGAACTTAAGATACAGGTTTAGACAGGGTGTTAAGAGAGAGTAAGATGGCACCTATATTGTGAATCTAAGTAATTGGGAAGATATTGTTTCTCTCAATAGTAATAGGGAGGTTAGGAAGAAGAGATTTGGGAATAAAGATAATGAATTTTGTTTTGAACCTACTGGGTTTAAGATGTCTTTCAGATATTTATCATTTGAAATGTTCAGTGTACAGAGATGTGTGAGTAAAGGTCAGGAGAGAGGTTAGAGTTGGATAATGTCTGAAAGTTATTGGCACAGAGATTATAAATGAATCCTTAGAGTTGATAGGATCATTAAACAAGATGCTATAGAGGGAAAGATAAGATTGCCCAGGAGAGAATCTTAGAGGAACATCTGTTTCTAGTATGCATGACCTGGATGAAGATAATAGCAAAAGAGACTAAGAAGGCCTATTTAGACAGGTAGGTGGAGAGCTAGGAGAGCTTATCATGGAGAAGTTTTACTGACAGCATCAAAAACTTCAGAAAGATCAGAGGATGAAGATTGAGAAATAGAAAAAGATGAAGATTGAGAAAAGGCTGCTAGATTTGGCAGTTATGAGATCACTGGTAATTTTGGAGATGGCAGTTTTAGTTGAATAAACATGATAAAACAAAATAAGTCTAATACCACATTTCAGGAAAGCATAAGCTAGAAGAGTTGGAATCACAGAGTAAAATGTCACTATGTGGTCACCATGCTCCAGAACTTTCATGAGAATTAGAAACTTTCATAATCAGCTGTGCCATGGAGTTTCAATGAGAATCACTCAGGACTACTTATAAATAAGTTTTTGAAATGCAAACTATATAAAAAAGAAAAGTAAATAAAATTCAAAATAAATATTGTTGAGATAAAACAAGAAGTTTTTTCAAAAAATTTAATTTTTAATATTAATCCAAAATTCTTGGAATAAAATATTAATAGAGGATAAAACTTTATATTTTGAAAGTTACTCACTATGACTAGGTTGGATTTATACTAGAAATGCAAGAATGATTCAAAATTAGGAAAACTAAAAGCATAATTAATGAAAAAATTTAATATGATAATACTTTGACAAAAAATAGCAGTGATTTCTATTGAGAACAGAAACACAGGAAGAAAGAAAATCTGACGGTTTTAGGGGACTCAAAAATGAAACTATAGTATGATTTGGCAGTCAAAGATCTGATCTCATTTGCAATATTGAGTACCCTAATCAGATCTCATTTGGAATACTCTATTCATTTCCAGATACTATATTTCTGAGTGGGTGTTGATAGTTGAAAAGAAGCCAGTTGAAGGAGAGTAAGATACTTAACACTTCTAAGGCCATTCCCATGGAAGAATTAATAGAGGGATTTGGGGATGATTAACCTAGAAAAGACAACTTCAAAGATGACATAGTAGCTATATTCACATATTTGAAAGTCATTTGGAAGATAGAGGAGACTTCTACTTGGCCCCAGAAGGTAGAGCTGAGAGCAGTGAGTGGACATAGAAAAAGATTTTGTCTTGATGTGAAAAGCTATCCCTTGGGGCAGCTAGGGAGTGTACTGCACAAAGCACCAGACCCGGTTCAGAAAGACTCATCTTGAGTTCAAATCTGGCCTCAGACATTTACTAGATAATGTGACCCTGGGCAAGTCACTTAACTTTGTTTTCCTCAGCTTCCTCATCTGTAAAATGAACTGGATAAGGAAATGGCAAATCACTCCTGTATCTTTGTCAAGAAAACCCCAAGTAGAGTAAGGAAGTGTTGGATACAATTGAACAGCAACAATGAAGAGCTATCCCAACAACTTGTTAGGATAACAAGTATTTTCATAAAGTGAAGTTGGTTACCCTTGGAGACAGAGGGATTCCCCCCTTCACAGAGAGCTTTGAGCAAAAGACTAGATAAACACTTGACCAGATATGTTGTAGAGGCTTGGCTTGTTTAGCTATGGGCTGGCCTAGACAGCCTCAAATATCTCTTCCAATGCTAGGCTTTTGTGAAACCTGAGAGTCATTAAGAAGTAAACAATGTTTACCCCAGTGCACAAGAGTTATTCAAAAATGTAAATTTGAAAGTTTTTTTTTTAACAGAAGCTGATATTGTAACACAATGATTTATTAAAATCACAGTACTTCCTAAAAATCTCTGTGTAAGCATTGAATTAACTCCTCAGTGGGTTACAAAGACAACTAAAATGTATCCCTGACTTTGTTCTTGAACTTACAATTTGGCAAGAAGGATAAATGGGGCATAATTACAATCCAAAACAGAATATGCTAAATGCAAAAAAAACCCAAAACAAAACTTTGAGAGCTCAAAAGAAGAGCTGGAGGTAGTGGGGTGGTGGGAAATGTTGACAGTTAAGTCTCTTGGTATGACACACTTTTAAATTTTATTTGAACCATTAATATTTTCTCCATTACTTTCTTAAGTCTAGACAATCAATCCTGTAGCATTTGCTGATTTCTAAGGTGTAAATACTCACACTGAACATTTAGCAATTTGATCTTGAAAGCCAGTTTGAGTTTGTTCCAGTAAACCTGAAGCTGGTGTGTGTGTGTGTGTGTGTGTGTGTGTGTGTGCATGTGTGTGCTTTCATAGAGGTGACCATTGATCCAGGCATTGAATGAAACAAGGGCACAGAGGGTCATTTTCTGGCACAACTACGAGTCCTCAACCTACCTTTCATTACTCCCATCTAAATCATCTCCTATTATGTCAGTTCTATTTTGGCTTTTATCTTGATACTTAAGGATTCAAGTTACTACAGAGGAAACTGTGGCAGTGGGGAGAGGAAGAGATTAAAGAGGTTAGAGATTGGCCCTCCTGGAAGTCTAAATAAGGAGAGTTTGGCAATGAATATGGAAAGAATGGCAGTCTGCTGTTCCTCAGTTTGTCCTTCTGTGTATTTGTGATTCCTGCCCCCCCTTCCTCTGCAAGTTTATGGGAGAGATCAGGAAGATATTTTCCAATGTAATTAGTGGGTTGGGAAGCATTTTCCCTGGGAGAATGTAGGGTCCTTTCTTGAGGTTTTTAAGAACAAGGGTAAGGGAGCAGGACACTCTCTATAGCTGATGTCCAGAAGGTTGTTGGCAATATGGGTCTGGACCTCAGGAAGAGATTTGGCCTAGAGATAGGCTTTTGGTATCAATCTTCATGGAGCTGACAGCTGAAGTCCACAAATAATGGATAAGAAGATAAAGAAGAATCATCTAAAGAGATAGGAACCACACCTCAAGTAATAAGAGGTGGATCAGAAGAAAGGATTTTCATAGAAGCTACTAAAGGAGACAAATCAAGAGGGGAGAGCTATTCCATAGTATTGAATGTGAAAAATCAAGAAAGATGAGGATGGAAGTGGGGAAAAGCCTTTTGGGAAGTCATTGGAAGAATCTTTGAGAAAAGCACATTTAGGAAAAGGAAACCAGATCGCAAAGAGAGAGTAGTGAATGAATAAAGGCATTGGGTATACTTTTTCAAGCAGTTTGTCAATAAAAGTGAGAAGAGTTGAGAGAAGTCTTCCTTTAATATAGGAAAGACCCAAACATGCTTTTAGGTACAGGGGAAGAAGCTTTTGTGTCAGGGAAATTGAAGGTACAAGGGAGAGAGATGATTGAAAGAGAAATGACCTGAAGGAGGGACTGAGATTTAAAAACAAAACAAAACAAAATACAGGTAGAGGGCTGAACCTGAGTGAAGGAAGGACCAACTCAGAGAAGCCTTGGAGGTCGAGGAAATTCATCTTTATGATTCTGGTTTTAAGAGTGTCTATGTGGGAAGAGTGAATGGCATAAGGCTGGGTTGAGGTCTTGGGTGAAATGGCACAGTTACTGTGGGATATATGACAAGGAGTCAATAAGAGGAACAAGGAAAAATTATTCCTCGTCTATAAACAACATGCTTTTGTTACATTTGAACACAATTGTGGGCAAGTTGTGGGGGCAGTGACAAGCACAGTCCTAGAGATAACCAAAACTGGAGGAGTACCAGGCAGTTAGCAAGTGAGGGTTGCTGTCAGAGGAAGAAGCATTTATTAGAATGACAGTTGGCTCCTTCTAAGGACAAGGCAGGCGGAAACCTAATGTGAAACCAGATGTGAAAAACACAAACTATCCAATTTTGGCTGATACATATTAGCAAACCAACACTTAATGGATTTCTCTGTGTGTGTGTGTGTGTGTGTGTGTGTGTGTGTGTGCATGCATGTGCTTTCATAGGGGTGACCATTGATCCAGGCAATGAAATGAATGAAACAAGGGCACAGAGGGTCATTTTCTGGCACAACTACGAGTCAAAAAGCAAATGTCTGGCAGCAAACCTGGCTTCTTGCAAACCCCTCAGAGTTCATCTCCATTAACAGTGAATTCATACTTCTCCTTATACTTTAAATCAACCTATGATTATTAGATATCAGATACTTGGCTTGGCATTGTTATTGGCATAACAAAAATGAACCTGTCCCCGACCTCAAGGATCTTCCATTCTGTTGGGGAGACAATGTGTAAATAAGTAACTATGTTATTACTTGCCTTTTTTTGGTAGATGCCTCTGATCTGTTTTTTTTTAATAGCAATTTGAACCAGTTATCACATTCTTATGCTCTCACAGACTCATTTCTTGGCCAAAAAAAAAGTCAGTGCCTTAAAGCTGTTAATATTTTCCTTTATCAGTACCTCCCCCAAAACCTCTTTTATTGCACTGGGGATTAATCCTCTTAGCTTCCGGGATCACTAGGAGTCCCAGGTGAGAACTGTTCCAATGCCATAGCACCATCTTTTATACCAGGAATAATTGCTGGCTCCCCTCCCCACTGGCACCACAGTCCAGTCATAATGCTCCTAAGAGCAAGCTTTGGGACAAACCTGTTCATAGGTAAGTAAAATGGGATGACTTTGGTTGACCTTGACTGGTATTCTATTTCACCCAAGCACCCTTGGGACTTGGTCTTCCATTCTCAAATTCTTCCACCATGTAGATAGTCATAAAACATTCCCAACATGAACTATAGTATGCAGAATCTAACAGCAGATTCTCAGCCCCGTGTGAACACATGTGAAGTTCTGGGTTTAGCTTAGATTCCCAGTTCATAATAAATATTTATAT
Source organism: Macrotis lagotis (assembly GCF_037893015.1). Taxonomy (NCBI): domain Eukaryota; kingdom Metazoa; phylum Chordata; class Mammalia; order Peramelemorphia; family Peramelidae; genus Macrotis; species Macrotis lagotis. Next base: position 73,994,316 of record NC_133661.1, on the reverse strand, counting down.
AGTATCTACCATGTACAAAGCACTGTGGTAAAAGTTAAGTTCAACCTAGAGCCCAATAACTTAATGATGAATTTCTCCATATTTTTGATATTTAGACATCAAAGAATCATCAAAATATTTAAACAACACTTTCTAAAGTACTTAAGAATTGGGAATAAAGTCAATTAGAGAATGACTAAATATATTCTGGTACATGAACAAGAAATAATATTATTGTGCCATGAAAAGAGATGAATTTGAAGAATGGCTTCAGTTCACTTAGGACTACAGAGAAGTCTGGGAAGACTGTTATGAACTAATGAAAAGTAAAGAAAAAAGAACCAGGAAAACAGTTTAATGACAAAAGCAATATAAAAGGAAAGATAAGGAAAGGGACTGGACTTGTGATTTTAATTGATATAGGGCACTCCCAGGGAAAGATTCTCTCTTCTAACACAGGTCATAGGGCTTTGCATCTTCTATTTAACTTAATGTATAAAGAGAGTTATCTAGGACAGCAGTTCTCAAAGCACGGTTTAGGGATATCTGGGGAACCCTGATGCCCTTTCAGGGAATCCATGAGATTAAAATTATTTTTACAATAATACTAAGATGTTTTAATTTCTATGGTAAATATTGAGCAGTTAGATGGTGCAGTAGATAGAATGCCAAGTCTGGAGTTAGGAAGATTCTTGAATTCAATCTGATTTCGGACACTTCCTAATTTGTGTGACCCTGAACAATTCAATTAACCCCGTTTACCTCAGTTTATTCATCAATAAAATGGTCTGGAGAAGGAAATGGCAAATCATTCTGGTATGTCTGCCAAGGAAACATCAAATGGGGTTCATGAAGACTCAGACATGGACTGAAACAATTGAGCAACAACAAAAAAATATATTGATGGATATAACCTATATAAATAAAAGCTCTATGAGGTATTTTTAAGAGTATAAAGGGATTCTAAGACCAAAAAGTTTGAGGATTGTTGATCCAGGGCACTAATCTCTCTGCTCAGAGTCAAAGTTAATAAGTGTTAGAGCCAAAACTTGAATCTAGATCTCCCTGACTGGCTCTCTAGCCATTACCACACACTGCCTCTCACAAGTGGGAATAAGAACAAAAATTTAAAAGTGAACACTATATGTAACCTTGGTCTGAAGAAGATATATGAATATAAACACCCCTTCTCTCTTGGCAGATTTGGGGGGGCTGTGGGCATTAAATACTCTGTACACTGTTGGAGCTAACTGTTGTATTGGTCAGTTTTGGAAAGCTGCTTCTCCTCCCCTTTTTATTTTTGCTGCTTTGTAATAGAGACTGCTCTCTGAATGGAGGAAGGACAATTGATATACTGGAAAATAAAAATGATGCAATGCCAGAAGATCGCAATAAAAATGAACAGAAAATCCAAGAACTACAGACACTTGATCTTCAAGTCTAGGAAAGCTATGTTTTTAAACTACACCAGAATTACAGTGCTGTCACACAAACCTAATAAAACAATATATGAGTGAATGAATGAAAAAATTCTATGGTATTAATGACCAACCACACAACTTTACAATGGGGAATACCCTGCAAATTGGTCTTGATAACTTAATTTTTGAACAACCTTCATGCAGATTAATGTATCTCTAGACATCAAGGCTTATTTAGACATTAGTTGGGAAGGAGATGGAAAATAATTATACTGTCAGATAAAATCTGTATGTCCTGGGGTTTTTCAAGCAACATTGTTTGTAAGAGACAGGGGATGAATCATAACAGACTGGGAATGGAAAGAGTAATACCTCTGGAGACAGAAGATCCAGGTTCATATACCACCTTTGATGCTTTCTACTCAAATGATTTTGGACAAGTCACATAATTTCCCTAGGTCTCAGTTTCCTCACATGTAAGAAAGTAGAGTTGAACTAAAAGATCTCTGGAGTTCCTTTCAGAAGTCACAGGATTCAATGACCATTGTGAATTGAGGTTAAAAAGGGAAACCAGACTGAGAATCCAGGGACTTCAGCAGAATACACTTTGGCTTAAAAGCTTTCAGCAATCATACTTTGTTTTTCAACTGCAAACAATGGAGGGTTTAATAAAAAAAAGATTTGAAATGGAGAGCAGGTCCCTGGAGTCATGAGGAAATGGTAGAAGAAGCAAGTCTACTCTGGGGTCACTAATTAAAAGCTGAAGGAATAGAGGCGGGGTATAATTGAGTACAACATAGGACAGGGTTTGATTCTAAGCTTACAGAAACCCCAGGATTGGATAGCAAAGCCCCCTTCAGAGGACAAATTTGGGAGGCCATGATAAGGTTAGGAAAGAAAATGAGTCTTGGCTGGGGATGGGCAGAATGATGAAAAAAATGCAGAGGCAGAACCACTTAATTTATATCTCACTTCTCTCACAAAGAGAATAATGTTCAGAATGAAGACAGAAATAAAATCATTAAGAGGTAATTGAAACTCAAGATAAATGAGGAAGGGGATGGATAGTAAGAGAGGCTCAAAGTGTCCTTAATGACTTCACATCACCTGATTCAGTCAAATTACATCTAAGGCACTCCAAGTAGATTCCTAGAACATATTAGTCAGATATTTTTGAGGAAGTCATGGAATGCAGGAGATAACATGGGACTGAAGACATGCAAATTTAAGGGGAAAAGGTGGAATTTTTCAAACTATAAAAATCACTGTTTAAAAAATCTGAGAAAGAAGCATTTTTATTTATTTAATTTAATTAGGTTTTTTTTGCAAGGCAATGGGATTAAGTGGCTTGCCCAAGGCCACACAGCTAGGCAATTATTAAGTGTCTGAGGTTGGATTTGAACCCAGGTACTCCTGACTCCAGGGCTGGTGCTCTATCCACTGAGCCACCTAGCCACCCTTGAAGGAAGCATTTTTAAAATAATAGGATTTTTATTTCAAATTGCATATAAAGATACTTTTCAACATTCATTTTGGTAAGATTTTGAGTTCCACATTTTTCTCCCTACCTTCCTTTCTTCCACCTCCCCAAGACAGCAAATCATCTGATAAGGTTATACATGATGATAGGGTGGCTAGGTGGCATAGTGGCTAAAACACTGATTCTGGAGTCAGGAGTACCTGGGTTCAAATCCAGTCTCAGACACTTAATAATTACCTAGCTGTGTGACCTTGGGCAAGCCACTTAACCCTGTTTGCCTTGCAAAAAGAAAAACAAAAAACCCCCTAAGGTTATACATGATGTACAATCATGTTTAACATATTTCCTAGATGACACAGTGGGTAGAGCACCAGACCTGAAATCAGGAGAACCTGAGTTCAAATCCAGCCTCAGACACTTAGTAACCTAATTACCTCATACCTAGGGCTATCTTTAGTTGCTCTGATTCATATCTGTCTAATGGACTCAAATGTCTCTGGAGGAGAAAGTGAGGTTGGTGACTTAGCACAGCAGCCTCCTCATTCAAATCCAATTCATGTACATGACATGGTCTTCTTCAAGAATGAAGGACAATGGGGTGGCTAGGTAGCACAGTGGATAGAGCACTGGCCCTGGAGTCAGGAGTACCTGAGTTCAAATCTTGTTTCAGACACTTAATAATTACCTAGCTGTGTGGCCTTGGGCAAGCCATTTAAACTGTCTTGCAAAACCTAAAAAAAAAAAAAAAGAATGAAGGACAAACACCAGCATCATCATTTCCATATTAGTTGTATTGTGAAAGAAGTACCAGAACAAAAGAGAAAAATCGCAAGAAAGAAAAAAATTTAAAAAGTGAAAATAATATGCTTTGATCTGCATTTGGACTCCATAGTTTTTTCCTCTGGATGTGGATGGTATTTTCTATTACAAGTCTTTTAGAATCATATTTGATCACTATATTTCTGAGCATCACACAATGTTACTGTTACTGTGTGCAAAATTCTTTTGGTTCCACTCACTTCATTAAGTTCATTTTAAATCTTTTAAAGTTTTTCTGAAATCTGCCTGCTTATCATTTCTTTTGAAACAATAGTATTCCATTATATTCATATATTACAATTTGCTAAGTCATTCCCAAAGTGATGACCAATGTCATCACAAAAAAGAGCTGCTATGAATATTTTATTTATTTATTATTTTAAATTTTACAATTTTCCCCCATTCTTGCCCCCTCCCCCACAGAACACAGTCTGTTAGTCTTTACATTGTTTCCATGGTATACATCAAATTAAGTTGAGTGTGATGAGAGAGAAATCATAACCTTAAGGAAAAAAAATAAAGTATAAGAAATAGCAAAATTACATAATAAGATAACTTTTTTTTGAATTAAAGGTCTTTGGTCTTTGTTCAAACTCCACAGTTCTTTCTCTGGATACAGATGGTATTCTCTATTGCAGACAGCCCCAAATTGTCCCTGATTATTGCACTGATGGAATGAGCAAGTCCATTAAGGTTGATCATCAGCCCTGTGTTGCTGTTAGGGTGTACAATGTTCTTCTGGTTCTGCTCATCCCATTCAGCATCAGTTCATGCAAATCCTTCCAGGCTTCCCTGAATTCCCATCCCTCCTGGTTTCTAATAGAACAATAGTGTCCCATCACATACATATACCACAGTTTATTAAGCCATTCCTCAACTGATGGACATTTACTCAGTTTCCAATTCTTTGCTGCCACAGAGCTGCTATGAATATTTTTGTACAAGTGATGTGTTTACTTTTTTTATGATCTCTTCAGGGTATAGTAGTGGTATTGCTGAATCAAAGAGTATTCACATTTTTGTTGCCCTTTGGTCATAATTCAAAATTGCTCTGCAGAAAGGTTAGACGAGTTCACAACCCCACCAACAATGTATTAGTGTTCTAGATTTCTCACATCCCTTCCAACATTGATCATTGTCCTTTCTGGTCATATTGGCCAGTCTGAGAGGTGTGAGGTGGTACCTCAGAGATGCTCTAATTTGCATTTCTCTAATAAGTAATGATTTAGAGCAATTTTTTTTCATATGACTATGGATTGTTTTGATTTTCTCATCTGTAAATTGCCTTTGCATATCCTTTGACCATTTGTCAATTGGGGAATGGTATTTTTTTTTAAATTGACTCAGTTCTCTGTATATTTTAGAAATGAGTCCTTTGTCAGAAATACTAGTTGTAAAAATTGTTTCCCAATTGAATAAATTTCTTTTGATCTTGGTTACAGTGGTTTTGTCTGTGCAAAAGCTTTTTAATTTAATGTAATTGAAATTATCAGTTCATTTTTAATAATGTTCTCCATTTCTTCCTTGGTCATAAATTGCTTCCCTTTCCATAGATCTGACAGGTAAACTATTCCTTGATCTCCCAATTTGCTTATATTGTTTTCATGTCTAAATCCTGTATCCATTTTGATCTTATCTTTGTATAGGGTGTGAGATATTAATCTAATCCAAATTTCTGCCATACTAACTTCCAATTTTCCCAACAGTTTTTTATCAAAGCTGGACTCTTTGGGTTTATCTGAGAGCAGATTACGATAATCATTTCCTGCTATTGCACCTAGTCCATTCCATTGATCCAACACTCTATTTCTTAGCCAATACCAGACAGCTTTGATGATTGATGCTTTATAATTTTAGATCTGGTAAGGCTAAGCTACCCCCTTTTGCACCTTTTTTCATTAAATCCCTGGGAATTCTCGACTTTTTATTTCTCTATATGAATTTACTTACAATTTTTTTCTAACTCATTAAAGTAATTTTTTGGAATTTTGATTGGTAGGACACTAAGTAGTTTAATTTTGGTAGAATTGTTATTTTTATTATATTAGCTTGACTTATCCATGAGCAGTTGATATTTACCCAGTTATTTAAATCTGATTTTATTTGTGTGAGAAGTATTTTGTAATTATTTTCAAAAAGTTTCTGAGTCTGCCTTGGCAAGTAGACTCCCAAGTATTTTATACTATTTGAAGTTACTTTGAATGGAATTTCTTTTTCTAGCTCTTTTTGCTGCATCTTGCTAGTCATATGTAGAAATATGGAGAATTTATGAAGGTTTATTTTATATCCTGAGACTTTGCTAAAGTTGTTAATTATTTCTAGTAGGTTTTTAGATGATTTCTTGGGATTCTCTAGGTATATCATGATGTCATCTGCAAAGAGTGAGGGTTTTGTCTCTTCCTTCCCAATTCAAATTCCTTCAATTTTTTTCTTATTGCTAAAGGTAACATTTCTAATACAATGTTGAACAGTAGTGGTGATAATGGACATCCTTGTTTCACCTTAATCTTCCTGGGAATGCCTCTGGCCTATCCCCATTGCTCATAATGCTTGATGGTGGTTTCAGATAGATACTGCTTATTATTCTAAAGAACAATCCATTTGTTCCTACACTCACTAGTGTTTTTAGTAGGAATGGGTACTATATTTTGTTTAAAGCTTTTCCAGCATCTGTTGATATAATCATATGATTTCTGGTAGGTTTGTTATGATATAATTAATTATACTGACAGTTTTACTAATATTGAACCAACCCTGCATTCCTGGGATAAATCCTACTTTGGTCATAATATATTATCCTAGTGATAACTTGTAATCATTTTGCTAAGATTTTATTTAAGATTTTTGTATCTATATTCATCAGGGAGATGTGTCTATTATTTTCTTTCTCTATCTTAACTCTTCCTGGTTTAAGTATCAGCACCATATTGGTGTCATAGAAAGAGTTAGGCAGAATTCCATCTTCACCTCTTTTTCCAAAGAGTTTACATAGAATTGGAACCAATTGTTCCTTAAATGTTTGATAGAATTCACTTGTGAATCCATCTGGCCCTGGAGATCTTTTCTTAGGGAGTTCAATAATGGCTTGTTGAATTTCTTTTTCTGAGATAGGGTCATTTAGGTATTTAATTTCCTCTTCATTTAATCTGGGCAACTTATATTTTTGTAAATATTTGTCCATTTCACTTAGATCATCAAATTTATTGGCATAGAGTTGGGCAAAATAATTCTGAATTATTACTTTAATTTCCTCCTCATTGGTGGTGAGTTCACCTTTTTTCATTTATGATACTAGCAATTTGGTTTTCTTCTTTTTTTAAAATCAAATTAACCAGAGGTTTATCAATTTTATTCATTTTTTTCATAAAACCAGCAGCCCTGCCCACTCTTGCTTTATTTTTTAGTTAATAGTTTTTTTGTTTTCAATTTTATTAATTTCTCCTTTAATTTTTAGAATTTCTAATTTGGTATTTAATTGAGGGTTTTTAATTTGTTCTTTCTCTAATTTTTTTAGTTACATGTTTAGTTCATTGATTTCCTCTTTCTCTAATTTATTCATGTAAAGATATAATGTATCCCCTGACAGCTACCTTGGCTATATCCCATAAATTTTGGTATGTTATTTCAATATTGTCATTATCTAGGATGAAATAATTCTTTCTATAATTTGTTGTTTGATCTGTTCATTCTTTAAAATGAGGTTATTTAATTTCCAATTAGTTTTGGGTCTAAATCTCCCTGGCCCAATATTGCATGTGATTTTTATTGCATCATGATCTGAGAAAGTTGTATTCACTATTTCTATCTTTCTGCAATTGATTATTAGGTTTTTATGCCCTAATACATGGCCAATTTTTGTGTAAGTGCCATGTACTGAAGATAAAAAGTATAGTCCTTTCTATCTCCATTCAATTTCCTCCACAGGTCTATCATGTCTAAGTTTTCTAACAATCTATTTACCTCAACTTCCTTCTTGTTTATTTTATGATTAGATCTAACCAAATCCGAGCGTGGGAGGTTGAGGTCTCCCACCAGTAGAATTTTGCTTGTCTTCCTGTAACTCCTTCAACTTCTCCTCTAAGAATTTGGATACTATACCATTTGGTCCATATATATTTAGTATTGAAATTACTTTATTGTTGATGGTATCTTTTATGAGGATATAGTTTCCTTCCTTATCTTTTTTAATGTTATCTATTTTTGCAGCTGTTTTGTCTGAGATAAAGATTGCTCACCCTGCTTTTCCCTGTTTGTATTTTTCCCCTTTTTTACTTTATCTATATTCCCCAGTATTTTGTTTCTGAACAAAACACCACCTTCAGTGTGTTTGCCTTCCTATATCCAACCCCCTCCCCCTTTCTTTCCCCTTTCTATTTGCCCCTTTTTCCTTCCCTTCCTTCTGTTAGTTCCCCTTTTCCTCCCTCCCTCCCCTTTTCCTCTTTTATACTTGAAAGGAAAGATAAGTTTCTTAACTGAGTGTATGTATGTATGTGTGTATGTTAACTTTAAACCAAATCTGATGAGAATAAGATTCAGGCAGTTCTCACCTCCTCCCTTCTTCCCCTCTATTACAATAGGTCCTTTGTACCTCTTAATGTAATGAGATTTACCCCATTCAATCTCCTCCATCTTCTCATCTCTTTAATATCTCCCTTTTTAAAAGAGGTATTGTTTATTAACCATTCTATCTGAGTCACAGGAAAGTCATGAGTGTCTATCACTTCTGGCTAAGTATATTCTCTCTAATAGAGTTACAATTCTTGAGAGTTATTAGAATCTTTCTCCCAAGTAGGGATATAGCCAGTTTCATCTTACTGGATAGTAGTTTTCATTTTTCTTTACCTTTTTTTTAATCTTTTCATGTGTCTCTTGGGTCTCCTATTTGAAGTTCAAATTTTCTATTAAGCTCTGGTCTTTTCATCAGGAAAAGTTGGAAGTCTCCTATTTCATTAAATGTCCATCTTTTCCCCCAGAAGAGAAGACTCAGTTTTGCCAGATAGTGAATTCCTGACTGCATTTCAAGGTCCCTTGCTTTTTGGAACATTGCATTCCAGGCCCTTCAATCCCTTAACACTGATGCAGCCAGGTCCTGTGTAATCCTTACTATGGTTCCTTGGTATCTAAATTGTTTCTTTTTGACTGCTTGCAGGATTTTCTCTTTTATCTGATAGATCTGGTATTTGACCACAATATTCCTTGGTGTTTTCATTTTGGGATCCCTTTCTAGAGGAGATCGATGTATTTTTTTTTTTTTTAGGTTTTTGCTAGGCAATGGGGTTAAGTGGCTTGCCTAAGGCCACACAGCTAGGTAATTACTAAGTGTCTAAGGCCGGATTTGAACTCAGGTACTCCTGACTCCAGGGCCGGTGCTCTATCCACTGTGCCACCTAGCTGCCCCCGATGTATTCTTTCAATGACTATTTTGCCCCTTGGTTCTGTGATGTCAGAGCAATTTTCCATCACTAAATCCTGTAATATTAAGTCCAGGCTTCTTTTCTCTTCAATAATTTTAGGAAGCCCAATGATTCTTAGGTAGTCTTTCCTTGTTCTGTTCTCAAGGTCAGTGGTCCTGCTGATGAGGTATTTTACATTTTCTTCTTTTTTTGATTTTTTTGGTTTTAACAGATTCTTGTTGTCTCATTAAGTCATTGGTTTCCACAGACTCTTTTTTTTAAGAGAAGAATTTTCTTCATTTATTTTGCAACTCTCTTTCCAATTGGTCAATTCTATTTTTGAAAGAGTTTTCCAGTTGACCAATTGAAGTTTTGAGAAAATCATTTTCTTTTTGCATTTGTCCAATTGTATTTTCCAAGGATTTGTTTTCTTGTTGTAAAGTGTTAATTTTCTCTCCCAAATTTTCCAATTGATTTTTTAAACTCCTTCCTGATTTCTTCAAGGAAGTCTTTCTGGGCTGGAGAGCAAATCACATTCTCCTCTGAGGTTCTAGATCTCTTTGAGTTAGGGTCTTTACCTTCTAGGTATTTTTCTATGACCCCCCCACTCACTGGCCTTTCTTCATTTTCCTGAGATCTTGTGCTGGGGGAAGGGCTGGTTCAGGGGAGTTTGGTGTTGAGATCCCTAGAGGCTTTACTCACTGAGTTTAATAATTCCACATGGAACAGCCAGTAGGGGGCACTGGTTGTTTTCTCCGGAATGTCTATGACCTTGATTTGAGGCCCTTTCCCTAGGCCTGGAAGAAGTGGGCAGGGCTGTTGGATACAGTTATCCTTGAACAACTTGGGCTGGGCTCTGGGGGAGGTAATTACTCTCCCTATTCACAGCTGAGGGAGCTCTGCTGCCCAAGCCTGAACTGGGGCAGGGGGTGGGGGGGTTGTTACCATGTTTGTTTTGGGAAGAGGGTTCAGCTGAAATAAAGGTAGCACCTCAGACCATCAGTCCCACAGCCAATGCCTCTGCAGCTGATCCTAGGCTAGTTCAGTTCTGCCCCCCCACCCCACTGACTCTCTCCTCTCTGCCCCGGCTCACCCATGATCCCAGGAGACAGACCTTTTGGTGAATGTTTTCCTAGCTCCTTTTTCTGGATTTTCTCGATAGTATTCTGTTAAGAGATTTGTTTCATATTACACATGAGGGAAGATCAGGAGACCTTAGCACAGGGCCTGGCTTCTCTCTGCCATCTTGGCCAGAAGTCCCTGCTGTGAATATCTTTGTGCATGTAGGTCATTTTTCCCTTTTTGATGATCTTTTTGGGTCACAGACCCAGTAGTGGTATTGTTGGATCAAAGGTCACACAGTTTCATAGCCCTTTTGCCATACCTAAATTGCTCTCTCCAGCATGGTTGGATCAGTTCACAGCTCCACCAACAGCACAGGAGAAGGAATTATCAAAGGGCTGGATGGGGACCAGCAAGAAAGGGAAGTGACCAGCACTATTGACCACCACAGACTCCCTTCCTTCCTCCCACATTTATGATGAACTTACAATGCTCCAGATATACAAAACCAAAATAATTTCTGCTCTCAAGGAGTCTGTATTCTATTCAGGGAGATGGGAAGAGAAATGACATGTCCACAAATAAGCAAATACAAACTATATACAATGTACAAAGTAATTTTGAGGGGAAACAAAAGACCTTATGCAGACAACAAATAAGAAAAGTGCCACAAACTATGCCTGAATGTGAGTGAAGCATTTAATAAAACCCATCAAGATATCAGATAAACAATGGTTTAATGAGGTAGATTTAGAGCTGGTTAAATGAAAGGATTAACTGATTATTGATTATGCCTGAAGGGAGGTTTCTAGTGGGATCCTGCAGGACTCTGTTGTTGGCCCTGTTCAAATAAATAGTTTTAATAGGTCAGAGATGAAGATAAGTTGTAGGCTTGTCAAATTTGCAGATTACACAAAACTGGAAATAGGAACTAAAGAATACTGCATTTTTTCTGGGTTCAATTTTTGAAGTCCATGGGTAAAATAGTCCATGTGTAAAACTATTTGATTAAATGCTTATAAACATTAATTTCGGAATGAGTGCCATGTCCCAAAATGGTAACAGAACCAAAAAGAACATTTTTGGCATAATTATTTCCTACATTGACTATATAGTAAATCTTTGTTCATTTAACATTTGTTGCCACATTTTAGTTATTTTCCCTAAAGAAAGAATAAAGATTATACTGCTTTTAATTCTTTCCCATAAGGATTTTTTCAGTTTTCTCCTTCTAGGACACCTGTTTTACTCATAGTAATGCCCAAAGCAGGTAATTTTCTTGTTTTAGCTGATAGAATAATTTTAGATAATTTGATATTATTAATTCAACTATCCCAGAATCACAGAATAGGAAGGGAAAGACATCAGAGATCATCAAATCCAAAGCATTCTAAGTAAGTCATTCCCCTTCCCTTCTCTTAATGATAGAGACCTTTGATTTCTTGAGGCCACAATTCTGCTTTTGGAGAGTTTTAATTGTTAGGAAGCTTTCCCTAACATGAAGTCTAAATATGCCTTTTGGGAACTTGTACCCACTTCTCTTCTAGGAAGAGAACAAATCTGATCCTTTCTTCCACAAAATAATCCTTCAGAAACTTGAAATCTCAATCATATCTTCCAAATATAAAGTGGTTATCTTGGAGAAGTGAAGACTTGGGGTACAAAGATAATGGCTGAGGCTCCCAACCAAAGGTGGCCTAGATCAATGGAGGAATTCAGCATTGGGAGAAGACCAATGAGAGCAGGGGTTTGGCTTTTTTTGCAATATGAATATATGCTAAATGTATTACAGGATGAAGATAATTCCTCTGGCTAATGTCTTTCTGGAGCAGACTGGTCACCATGACTCAGGGAGTGGATATTAATGATAAACTTATAATGATTATTATATTAGATATTATATATAATATATAATATATATATATTATATATACCATCTTCAGACCTAATCTTTTAATCTGTGGGGTCTGATCAATCCTAGAGAATCCTGAGTCCTGGTCATAAAAAATTTTCCCTGAATTTTCTTGTATGTTGGCCTATTAGATACCAAGTCTTGTGAATTCTTCCTTCACAATTTCTCTCCCATCTATCTGTCCTTCCCTTCTATTGCTACTAGCACTGCCCTAGTTCTTGCCCTTATTACTTCATGCTTAGACAATTATAATAGCCATCTAGATGGACTTGTCTCTAATATATTTATATACTACTGACACTAAATCTGGGGTACATTCTAGGTCTCACCAAATCTTCCTATGGAACTCCTTTGATCAGGTTTTTTTGCTTAAAACATCCTTCTAACCTAGCAAATAAATTCCAAAGTACCTAGCCTGGTATTTAAGGCCTCAAATTAAATCTGAGGGAACAAAAGGAGCATCTCAGAATTTTGAGTTTTAGGTTTAAAACTTTCAAAGAACTAAATTCTAGCTTCAAAAATCTTTAATTTTTATACTTGCCCACTTCCCTCCTTACTACAGATTGGATCCTTCACAACTGCAGGCAACTAAACAAGAATATATTATTGTTATTAGACAATATTTATTTGCCTTTAGCTTAATGCTACAGTTGATAGACATGGCAATCCATAATTGTAGCCATTCTCCCTACAAGTCAGAGTTGAGAGCTACTGCAAGAGACAAGATGTTGTTATAATTGTTATCATTATTTTCATTCTTTTTGGTGTTGAATGGATGCATTGTGTTCTCCAGGAGCCAGGGTAGAAAACCTTTGCTGTCACACCAAGTTCCTGGTGATCTTTGGCACAACCTTGCACCATCCAGAGATAAGCCATATTCTATAACTTGAGCAGTGCCAAGAAGGTTGTTTTCATCTCCAGAATCAAACTACTTGTTGCCTGCCATTCCAGAGTTTAGGAATCACTCCAAGCCAAGAGGGATGCCTCAAGGATAAGGAAATATGGCTATTTCATTAGTAGGCTTTTAGTACTGCTTCCTTAGCCTCTTCACACAGTGGATCTAATCCGCCATCACCTTCTAGGGGAGAAAATGTTTCAGATGGTTAGCTTTCCCCACAGTCCAGTATTATGTTATTATTTTATTTTTTAAAAAAACCAACTTCTCTTAGGGATTTCTAAAAAATGATTAGAAGAATGAAATGTAACATTAATCTTTAGCAGGGCCAACAGTGAGACTGCCAATGTTTTAAATTCAGCTCATGAAAAACTAAGCAATGAGTAACTGTGCCACATGTAGTTTAGGGACAGAATTTCTTTAGAAGTAATCCCTGATGCTAGAGTATGCCCTTAAATCAAGTTTATAATGGAATATTCCTTATAATACTGCCTTTAATTATGGTAGCAAACCTTGTTATGCTTTTTAAAAGAACCTATACCTTTGGAGGTCAGAGAGAGTTTAACAAATGTTTATTGAGTTCCTATTATGTTCAAGAAACTGAGCTGAAGTGAATGAATGAATACTAAAGGCCTAGCCTCTGGGATATATAAAACCTACCTCCCAGGGTTGTTGTGAGAATCAAATGAGATAATATTTATAAATATTTAGATAGTACAAGGCCATGCTATCTTATTGCTAGCTTTGAGGATATGATGAAGACTTTAACTGAGGGATATCTGAGAGGATAGGAATAAGAATACAATAATAATATCTGAAAATTTCAGGCAGAAACTCATTTTTTTAAGAAAGATTAAAAAACTCTTAAATTTCTATTATTCTGGAAGAAATTAATACAACACACAGATTAGGAGTCCCAGTTCTGCCAATATTAACTCAGTGTGTGACCCTGGGCTTCCCTTCTCAGAAGGTGGAATTCTAAGATACTGCCCAGCTTCCATCATCCTATTTTGGATGCTTTTAGAGCATTATGACTGTGACATGCTGGCGATATGACAAAAGCACTTGGATTTAGTACTGATTTTAAGATACACTGATTGACCCTTCACTTATGCTCATTATTGTCATCTTAATAAATATAAAGGCGATCTCCTTCAAGAGGGGAAAATGGCTCTCAGCCATTAATTGGGGACTTACTAAAATCCAAGTCACTAATTTTGCACTGGAAAACAAGTTCGCCATTCACTATGAGCTCTAGGGTATCCCAGTCCTCTATCTTCTGTAGAGTGACACTGTGTCCGGCTTTGTGTAAGACAGCTGAAAAAGAGGAAAATTGCACCAGGTGAAATGCAATCATTCCAAATTATTATGAATGACAAACTATTGAGTTGAAAGATGGAAGGGCCAGGAAACCATGTTTTTTAGTTCTTCTTCAACACTGTCCATATGACCTTAAGTGAATCACCACCCTTAGAGGGTTCAAAGTTGCTTATCTCTAAACTATGACAGTTGGTGTAAAAGATCTTGAAGGTTTTCCCAGTTCTGGCATTCTATGAAAATAAGCTAATATATTTGTGTTGAAAACAAAACAATAAAAATCATTTCGGATTAACTTTCAATTCAATTCATCATATTCAAGGCTACTGAATTCACTCTGTTAGGTTCATATCTAATATGATAATGAACATTTTTTTAAATGATGGTATTGCCTGTGATTGACTCTTCAAATTGAGAGTAGGTTCTACTATCCACCTCCTCTCTTTTAATCCAACACAAATACGGAACACCTAGTTCCTAGTGCCAAAAATCAATAAAGACTTAGCTTGAATCCTTATTGAATCCTAAGAGCACCAAACAAAAACCTGACTGAAAAGGCTATGAACCCAGCTTTAGATTGAGATTAGCTTTTTCTCCAGGTTAATACCAAGCAGCTTCATAATAACTGTTGAAAAATGAGCTTTTATGAATGCTTTGACAGCTAAGGGCCTGTTGGGTCTTTCCTGTGAAGGCTTTCAAACCAGATTTTTCACTCTCACCTTCAGACTTTAGAGTTGAGATGTCCTTTATAATCAATTTATATTTTACTCACCCAGGAAAAACTTCCAGGATATAAATTTTTTTCTTTAGATTTTTCAGTAATATATGTTTTCTTTTAATTATCCCTCTTTTCCTGATATTTTCACTCTGAAATAGGAATAGGTATGTTGAGGAAGTAAATGCCATCAGTACCACCATCAGTAACTTTCTTTCTTTTTCTTTAATTTTATATAAACATTTTATTTGTTTTTTCAACTACATATACAAGGGTAGTTTTTACAAATCATTTTTTGCAAGCTTTTGAGTTTTACAGTTTTTCTCCCTCTCTCCTTCCCTCCCCCCAACAGAAAGTAGTCCAATCTAGGCTCTATATTTGTTACCAAGCTAAACATAGATTGACATTAATGAGAAGAATAGGATCCAAAAGGGATTAGAGATAACAAAATAGTATAATATATAAGACAACTTTCATTTGTATTTGAAATTTTCAGCCCCCTTAACCAATAAACAGTGAGTCACTCAAAGTTACACAATAGTCAGTGGTAAAATTATCTAGAATCTCATTATTTTGATATTTCTCCACTGGAGGACATTAAAGCAAAAGACTACTTTGAAGGAGGCTATAGAAATGTTGATTGTTTGTAAGAGAGGGAAAAGGAATGGAAAATGATTTGTGACTTGTTTTAAAAGTGTTTTTAAAGGATTTGCATTTATGTTTTCCAGTCTCAGTTTTGGAAATTTGGAATTTCCCTTTAGTCTATGGAAAAAGGACCCAGGAAGCTTCTGCAGCTGATTAAAAAACTGCTTGAATTACCTGACAAGGTTGGGATTCCCTCTGAGGATAGTGACAGGTGGAAAGTAGTAAGAAATGAGATTATAGTAACCTAGGCAGAAATAAGGGAATCAGTGTTTACTTGCTCTCCCTTTTCCCTTTTTTAATCAATGGTAAATTGGTATCAGTTTCTAATTTATTCTTACATTCTACTTGGTTGAGATAAAACTTTTAAAGCAGGATAATTATCTCAAAGTGTTTTTATTTTATTTAATTTTACTTAGGTAAAGGGATAGATTATTCAAGAAAAACTCAGAATATTAAAGCTGGAAGGAATTTTATTTTATTTTTTTAATTTTTGTTATCTTTTTCTTTTCTCTTTTCCCCAGTTACATGTAATAATAATGATTTTCAACATTCATTTTTTGGTAAGATTTTGAGTTCCACATTTTTTCTCCCTCTTTTCCTTTATTTTGCTTCCCCTTGACAGTGAGTAATCTGATATAGGTTATACCTATAAAACTATGTTAAACATATTTCCATATTAGTTATGTTGTAAAAGAAGAATCATAACAAAAGGGGAAAAAACCATGAGAAAGGGAAAAAAAATAAAATTAAAGTGAAAACAGTATGCTTTGCCCTACATTCAGATTCTATAGTTCCTTCTCTGGATGTGGATGGTATTTTCCATCACAAGTATTTTAGAATTGTCTTTGATCATTGTGCTGCTGAGAAAAGCTAAGTCTATCCTAGTTGAGCATCACATAATATTGTTCTTCAGGTTCTGCTCACTTCACTCAACATCAGTTCACTTAAGTTTTTCAGGTTTTTCTGAAATCTACTTGCTCATGATTTCTTTTTTTTTGTTGTTGTTTTTTTGCAAGGCAATGGGGTTAAGTGGCTTGCCCAAGGCTACACAGCTAGGTAATTATTAAGTGTCTGAGGCTGGATTTGAACTCAGGTAATCCTGACTCCAGGGCTGGTGCTCTATCCACTGTGCCACCTAGCTGCCCCTCTGCTCATGATTTCTTACAGAAATAATATTCCATCACAATGATATACCATAATTTGTTGAGCTGGAAGGAATTTTAGAGACAATCTAGTCTAAACCTATCATTTTACAGTTGAAAAGACACTTCCCTTGGGAAAGGGAAGTGACATTTGTTTTTATTTTCTTTTTAAATTGTATGTGTGTAGGTGCGATTAGATAAACTACATTAGTTATAAAATTAATGGTATGCTTTCTTTTTTATATAAAAAATATTGTTCAATCATTTCAGTCATGTCAGATTTTGTCACTTTCCTTTTCCAGTTAATTACAGACTAAAGAATTGAGGCAAACAGGGTCAAATGACTTGTCCAGGGTCACACAGCTAGAAACTTTCTGAGGTGAGATTTGAGGTTATGAAGATGAGTCTTCCTGACTCCAAGTTCTTAGAATAGTGATCTGTTCCTTGTGGATGCTTAATTGGGATATCTTTGGTATAGTGAACTTCCAAGTGAGGAATTAATATGGTAATCTCTGTTATTATGGTAGAAAGGCTAGCACCTTCTCAGCAACATAAAGTCTTGTACTTGCCTGGAGTACTGAGAGGCTGTGATTTGATTAGCTTATAGGTGTTGGAGTCAAGGCTTGTACCCAGGTCTTCCTAGAGTCAAAATCAGCTCTTTATCCAGTTGGTCAATAAGGATTTATTAAGAGTGCTGTTCTATGCATCAGACATATAAAGTAAATCCCTGCTTGGCGGATTGCAGAAAAACCTGGAAAGACTAAAATGAACTGAAGCAAAGTGAAATGAGTTGAAGAACAAGGAGAACAGGAATAGTAACAGCAATAGTACAATGATCAACTAGGAATGACTTAGCTCTTCTCAGCAATATAATGATCCAAGACAATTCCAAAAGACTCATGATGGAAAATGCTATCTACATCCAGAGGAAGAGCTAAGGAGTCTGAATGCAGATGGAAGTATCCTATTTTCATTTTACTTTTTTGTGCATTCTTTTCCTTTTGCAAACTGTTTCTCCTTTTACAACATGACTGATATGAAAATGATTTCTATATGATTGCACATATATAACCTATGTTAAATTGCTTTAGGGAGGGGGGAGGAAAGGGAAGGAGAGAGAAAAATTGGAACTCAACATTTTTTAAAAACTGAATGTTAAAAAAGAAAGATATTCCCTACCTGCAAGGAGCTCACAGACTAATGGAGACGACAACATGCAAACAACTATGTACAAACAAGAAATGCAGAAAGTAAACTGGAAATAATTAGCAAAGGAATGATATTTGAATTGAGAGAGGTTGGGAAAGGCTTCCTGGAGAAGTTGAGACTTCAAAGAAGCTAGGGAAGCCAGGAGGTAGAGAGGAGGAGAACATTCCAAGCATGATGGGAAATCAGAGAGAATGACTGGCATCAGGAGATGGAGGAACAATATGGAAACAGGGTCATGATGTGAGAGGAAGGAAAGGGGTGTGTGTGTGTGTGTGTGTGTGTGTGTGTGTGTGTGTGTGAGTGGTGGGTTACATTATGAAAAACAGGATTTTATATTGGATCCTGGATGTAAGAGGCACCACTGAAATTTACAGAATAGGGAAGTGGTATGGCTCACCATGTTTAGGAGGGTTATTTTGGCAGCTGAGTGGAGAATGGAGTAGCATGGAGATGCACTAGCAGCTCTTACAGTGGTCTAGGCATGAGGTGATGGGGTCTTATATCAGGGATGGGGCAGAACTTGCCATGCTACCCTTTAGACCCTTAATACTTGGTACATGATACAATGAGAAAGCTGATATAGTTATTCATGTACAATCAAATTAAACACATTTTTATATTAGTCATGTAGTGAGAGAATCAGAACAAAAGGGGACAATCATGAAAAAGAACTTTTCAGCTCAAGATATCTTGGAGGTACTTCACTTGGGCAAGGGGAGCACAGTCTAGGCAGGGGATGGGGGAAACCAGTGGGAATCTCTCAGCCACAGAGCAGATCAGTAGCTGAGGCCACTGTGTCCTGGCTTAATGAGCCAGTGGTACAACAGGTCAGCAGTGAGGGCTCCAACTCCAGGGAAGAAGTCATTCTGTGAGGCCTGGTATGCCAGAGTAACAGGTGGGACTGTGTTAAGCTACCCTAATGCAGGGAACAAGCCTCTAGAACCTGAGGCCCCAGTGTGGAAAGCCAGTGACCCTTGGTCCCCAGCACAAAAATCCTGGACCTGTGCCCCCTATACCCTAGGAGCAGAGTTCAATTTTAAAATGAGCAAAAAAAAAACCCTAACCAAAGAAAGTTACTATGACAAGAGGGAAGGCCAAGATGTCATCTCAGAACAGGAAAGAGGGACAGAATGCCTACATGTGAAGTGTTAAAGGAAATTATGAATTGGTCTCAAGTACAAAAAAATGTCCTCTTGGAGGAACTGAAAAAGGATTTTAAAAACCAAAAAAAGAGAAGAAAAATTGAAAAATAATCAGTTCATAACTCCACTAACAGTGGGACAGCACATTCTTATGGACAAAGCAGCATGGTAGCAGTCATGAGATCTTAAAGCAGAAAAGAAATGGAGATCACTTTAACTCATGCCAAATCATGAAGAATTTGTTCTACAACATCCTTAACAAATGACCATACATACTTCCAGTAACAGGGGACTCAGTAATTTAATTTCAAGAAATTAAATAGAACTAAGAGAGTCAGGAGAATTGCATTGCTAGTTCTGATTCTATCACCAACTAAGAAAACTGCATGATCACAGGTTCAGAGCCAGGCTATGTAGGTTCCCTACATAGCCATTTATTCTAACTCTCTCATTTAACAGATTGAGGAAACTGAGGTTCAGTTGTACAAGGTTACATAGGTAGTAAGGAGCAGAGTCAGAATTTGAATTCTGGTCCTCTGAATTCAAATCCAATACTCTACACTGTACCACACTGCAGGAGTGGACCAGGGTGATTCAAGGTATTCTATTTCTCTAATTCAGATTTTTTCATCTCTGAAATGGAATGACAGTCCTCAAATGACATTCACTGAGTCCTCATAGATACAATGTACTCTACTGGGCTTTGTGCCTTATAAATTGATGCTTTTTGCTCAACTAAATGATGATGATTCACTAAGGTTTCACTAAGAAGATACTCTAAATAATTAAACTGGAAAGGCAAGTTGAAAAGAGGCAACTGTTTTTATCTATATTTTTAAACCTTCATAATTCATTTGATCTTGCTTTCAGAAAAGTAGACAAATGTGCCAATTAATTGTATTTAATTACTGTGACAAGTGCTCTGTTTAAATGTTGGCATGTGTCCACTTCATCTTTCGATCAGTTCAGCACAACCAATTTCCAACTGTGAAATATTTAATTGCGGAATTTTAATTTCATTTTGAAGAGAGAAACTTCAGAAAATGACACAGCAAAGATTCCAATTAGTGAGAGAGCTTTTCTGGAGCACCCTGGGGCTGTGTGATCAAGAATAGGCAGCAACAGTGAATTCTGAAAATTGTAGGTAATTTTAAAAAGAAGCAATGGTTCCATTTCCTTTGACCCTGAGATTCCAAAGTTAGGCATATACTCCAAGGAGGAACATTTCAAAAATAAAGGCTCCATAAACCAAAATATTTATAGCATCATTTTAAAACTCTATTTGCCTTTGCTTCTCCATCTGTAAAATGAACTAGAGAAGGAAATGGCAAACCACTCCAGTATTCTTGAAAGGAAAATCCCAAATGGGGTAACAAAGAGTTGGCTGAAAAATGACTGAACGAAAAAGAAAGATGCCCATGTTTTAGAGAATGGCTACACATACTGTGGTAAATAACACTCAAATATTATGCTGTAAGAAATGGAAAATATGATGAATACAGAGATGCATGAAAAGACTTAGATAAATAGATGCAAAATGAAGTAAATCGTCTCGAAAGCAATATACAGATACACAAGTCAAGTCACTAAGCATTTATTAAGTGCCTACTAGACTGTTACATGTAACTATGTATCTATATATATAAAACTATATATATAACTATATATATATATAATGGATATATATGTATATGTATATATAAATTAGGAATAATCACAGAAAGATGGAATTCAAGTTAAGGGGGATTGGGGAAGGCTACTTGTAGAAGGTGAGATTTTACCTAGGACTTTAAGAAAACCAGGGAAGCTAGGGGAAGGAGAAAGTTCAAGGCATGGGGCGGGGCGGGGCGGGGGAGAGCAAGGAGGTCAGTGTCATTGAAACATAGTATTTCTAGTTGTTTAAAAGATTGGAAAGGAGCCAGAAGGAAGGAGCCAAACTATGAAGGACTTTAAAAACTAAACAGAAGATTTTATATTTAATCATTGGAGGTAGTGGGAGACATTGGAATTTATTGAATTTCAGGTGACATGTTCAAACTTGAGCTTTAAGATCAATTTATCAGTTAAGAAGAGGATGGTCTGGAGCTGGGGAGGGGCTTGAGGCAGGAAGAACAATCAGAGGCTACGGTAATAGTCCAGTGTTGATGAGCTTTCCTCTAGGATAAGATAGATTTCTATACCCAATTGAGTGTGTGTTTTATTACTTCTCTGAGCCATTTCTGATGAAAGTAAGGCTCACTCACCTCCCCCCCCCCATCCTCTTCTCTACCACTTCACTGTAAAAGCTTTTTCTTGCCTTTTTTATGTGAAATAACTTACCTGACTAGGCTGAGGGTAGGTTAAGAATATCTCCATGGCAAAATGCTCAGAGAGATGAATACCAGCAAAAACAAAGATGAGAATCATCTGGACAGAGAGTTATGGAACCAGCCTTTGTTCCTGGAAGTGGAGGGCCAGGAGAATAGACTGATCTGACAGGTTCGGTGAATGAAATAGGGTGGAATCTATAAATGAGGGAGTGTTGAGATAATACTGTGAAAGAGGACAGTGCCAAGAAGATAGTTCAGGTATGCCCCGGTCCTTTGTTTCAGGTTTTGGAACCCCAATCTCTTCTCCTGCTTATCTAAACTCTCCTTCTAATGAGAGGTGTCCATTAGGTTTCAGTCCTGGGCTCTTTTCTCTTCTCCTTCCATTTCACTTTACTTCATGATCTCATTAACTCCCCTGTATTTAATGATCATCTCTGTGTTAATGAGTCTCAATTCTGTTTGTCTAAAAACTTAAAAAAAACTTTATGATAAGGGATATCACTCTGGGAGGAAAGAAAAGAAGAATAGAGGGAGGAGGTATGGGCAATGAAAAATTAAAAGATATCAAAAAATCTGTTTTAAAATATTTTTTGAAAGAACTCAAAGCCTTTTTCTTGGCATATATGTGACATGTTCCCAAATGTGTATTTATTTTCATTGGACTATTCAGTTCAATGCTCCCCTAAAGTCTTCCTCTGATGTCTACCATGGGATGGAGGTGACTATATTTGTGAAGCCTATGTCAGCACATTGCAGGTTCTTGGCAGGTCCTACCAAGATGGAAAGATTTCTGGTACAGGTCTATGATGGGCTATGTGTGTGATTATTAAACAACAATAACAATCCATTGACACAGTATAAAATGAGAGCTAGAATAGAAGTCAGAAGAATTGGCTCTGCTTCCAACTTGGCCACCTGTATGTGTCAACAGTGAATTTTGCCCTTTTATATTTGACTTATTCTTCTGGATCTGTTAGAACAAAATTGAGTGAGCAGAGTTTGGGTAAGGTCAACTTTAATCAAGTCAATTTAGCAGTTCACTGTGCTTAGAGAGAACTCCTTCAATTGTAAATATAACAAAGGTTTTCCTTCTTAATCCCATCAAAAGTCCCTACTATTATCTACACTGCTTTGAAGGTCTTTTAGGACAAGTCACTCCTTTTACTGGAATGTCTGATGTCTGTTTCCCCTGCCCCATTCTGAGTCCCTCTTCCCTTTCTTTAGTTCTTTCTCCCACTTCTCACCTTGCCCCTGGTGATGTTTCAGATCAAGACCATTTAAAGCTGACAGTAGGCCTCCATTTTAGGGAGTCTGACTCTCACTAGACTCCCCCAACATACACATGCCTCCCCTTAGAGAAATATTAATGAATATACTTGCTAACTTAATTCTGTTTTACTCTTTTTTTAAGGTCAAAACTTCTGATAACATTTGTCTTTGTTTGAGTCAAATTCTGGAATAGTTAACACATATTTATTTCCAATAGGTCAAAACTCCATGAAGATTCTTCCTCATTTTGGAGAACATTTCACATATACAATGTGAGTCACTTAATCTCTCTAGACATCAATATCCTCATATGCAAAATGATGGAGTTTTTAACCAGGTGTCTGTAAACTTTTTAAAAAATATTTTGCCATCTGAATTTCAATATTATTGGCTTCCTTTGTAATGCTGTATATTTTACTTTATGCATTTAAAAATATTCTGAGAAAGGGGGAATAGGCTTCACTAGGTTGCAGTAGGTCCATAACACAAAAAAGGTTAAGAAATGGTGAACTGGATCTTTAAAGTCTCTTCTAGTTGTAACAGCTTAGGAAAATTGTAAAGCTAGGCCATCTAATTCTGGTTGGCAAAGATAGATTTCTACTACAATTCGATCTAACCAGTGACTCACAGCCTCCAATTCATCATGATCCTATTTACTCCTTAATCCTTTTCCCAATTGACTTTAGAATCCACCAAGATAGAGAAATCTCTCCAAGGTCACTAAGGGCAATGTTGCTGTTTTTTGTATTTCCACCCTACTTGGTCTCTTTGAAGCAGTGACACAGTTGACCACTCTCTCCCTTCTCAAATACTCTCATTTCCTTGACACCAACCTTTCCTCTTTTTTCCTCCAAACTCTAGGATCACTCCATGTATAATCTTTGTAGTCTCAACAGCTGGCAGTGCAGTAGATAGAGCAGTGGCCTTGATTCAAGAGGATGGGAGTTCAAATTCTGACCTCAGACACTTAACTTACTAGCTATGTGACCTTGGGCAAGTCACTTTACCCTAAATGCCTGGCATCCAGGGTCATCTCTCCAGTCATCCTACTTCATATCTGGTCACTGGACCTAGATGGCTCCAGAGACGAAAGTGAAGCTGGTGACTTAGCACAGCACCCCTCATTCTACTCTAGTTCACATGCTTGTCATGGCATTACCTCCCAGATGATGTTGTCTTCTTCAGAAATGAAGAACAAACATTATTATAGTCTCTTTATTCCCCACCTATACTTTAAATGTAAGTATCCCCCAAGATTTTGTCCTTTGTACTCTTCTTTCTACACTCTTGCTACAATGACTATAAAATCTCTATGGAACAGCTAACCAATAGAACTTTTTTTTTCAGAAACTAGCTTTGTGATCCTGAGTAAGACATTCTTCAGCCTCAGTTTCCTCACCTTAAAACAGAGATCATAATAGCACCTGTCCCACAGGCTCATTGTAAAGATAAAAATGAAAATAAAAGTTTGCAAGCCTGAAAACACTAAAGAAATGTCAGCTATATTATTGTCATAAAACCTCTAATCATAATGTATTGATCCCATATTTCCAACTGACCATTAAACAGTTTTTCATGGATTTTTCATTGGTACCTCTAAGTTAACATCTCTGGATCTCTTCCACCCAAAACCTATTCCTTGATTCTAATTTCTTTATATTATATGTTGGTGAGCTTACCATTCTCCCATTTACCTGGGTTTGGAACCTCAAAGCCATCTTTTTCAGTGGGTTACACTGCTGCTCCCAAGAATACAAGTACCAGCACTTCTAGTACTTTGCTGCTGTTGCTATTAGTCCTACTAGTTCTACTACTATTATTGCCACTGCTGCTATTGTTACCACTATTATTACAACTACTGCTAACTCTACTACTGCCACTGCTCTTACGGCTGCTGCTGCTACTACTGTCATTCCTACTGCTATTACTGATGCTACTGTTGCTACTACTTTTACTACTGCTACTACTTCTACTACTGCTGCTTCCATGCTACTACTACTTCTACATCTGCTGTTCCTCCTACTTCTTCTCTGTTACTACTACTATTATTGCTACTGCTACTACTACTACTACTACTACTACTACTGCTGCTGCTGCTGCTGCTACTACTACTACTACTTCTCTGCCCCTGCTGCTACTTCAACTGCTGCTGTTCCTCTTCCTCCTGCTACTACTATTGCTACTGGCCCTACTATTGCTAACAACTACTTCTACTGCTGCTCCTGCTGCTACTACTGCTATTATTGCTGCTGCTTCTACAGCTACTACCTCCACTACTACTACAAATAACTACCTCTACTACTATTGCTGCTACGACCTCTACTATTGTCACTACTTTGCTACGACTACTTTTACTATTGCTGTTCGTTCTCCTCCTGCCACTATTGCTATTGTTGCTGCTTTGGTGCTGCTTCTGCTGCTACTACCTCTATTACGAACAACTACTTCTCTTACTGCTGCTACTACTGCTACTACTGCTGCTGTTATTATTACCACTATCCTATTTGAATCTTTCCTTTCCTTCATCTCCAACATACAACCAATTGCCAAGTTCTATTGATTATGTTTCTATCTGAGGGATTTCCCTCATGTTTGTTCTCTCTATTTTTATGGAAATTCTCCTAGTTCAGATCATCATCTCTTTTCTACCTCTAGTTTCTCTTCTCTCAAAACTGCTCTTCACATCACAGTTCAAATAAATGTATTACTAAATGTATTACTCTAATTACACCACTCTTCTATTTAAAAACATTTAATAGCTCCCCTTCCTATTCTGTAACACTTAAGAGAATAAAGTAATAATCTTGGCTGTCAAGAACCACAACTTAATGTCTACCAACCCTTTTTGGCAATGGACCTGTTGTTAAGAAGACCTGAGTTCAAATCCAGCCTCAGGCAATTTACTAATTGTAACTCTGGGTGAGTAATATAACCCTATTTGCCTCAATTTACTTTTTTGTTAAATAAACATATTAAAAGCACCTAACTCTCAGGGTTGTTGTAAAGATAAAATGAGTTGTTGTCTGTAAATCTCTTTGCAAATCTGAAAGATATACATATATATATTATAGATGATAATAATTATTATTAATTCTACATTTCTTCAAAATTGCACTATTCTATATCCTCCATTCTTGTTCTGTCTTGTTCCCAAATCTCCATGCTTTGTTTGTACTGATTATCATGCTAGAAGGAATGCTGTATCTTCTCCCCAGCACCCCCACCTCACCCCCACCTCTGTAACTCTTTAAGTTTCAATTTAAATGCCACTTCTTCCATGAAGCCCTTCTTGATTTCTCACCAGTTGGTCATTATCTTATCATTTATGATTCAAACTGGTCACAGTACATTGATTGAAACTTTCCTTTGTGCTTAACACTCTCTCCTGGCATCAGAGATGGTATTATATATGTCATTCTTCCCTCTTTTATCCCATATTTTACCATAAGCTACTTTGTCTGGCAGATCTATCTTTGTCTCCTAAGTATACAGTACAGTACTTTGCACAAAGTAATTGCTTAACAAGTGTTTGCTGAATTAAACTTCCTTAAACACAAACAAGGCCTGCTATAGTTACTGTGATTATGTAGGCACAGGTTCATGTAGGCTTACATACCCTTAGTTCCAACAGTGTCAACAGCAGAGGTCTAGAAGAGGTACAATTATACCTGGAAATAACAAGCGGGTGGTCTACACTTTTGTCTCCATGACCCCTTTTGGCTTCCTGCAGTGACTGGAGTCATTCCTTTGGAAATGTACTCTCATTTGATGTGCAATAATGAGGGTCTGAAAGAATTAAAAAAAACAGAGTGGACCACCCTCTGATTATTGTTAGGGGGTGGGGGGATAATGATCACATCAGCATCATTATAAGCTTTTCAAGTTGAAGCAAAAGAGCATTCTGTACATGGAAACATGATTTAACCTGTAGAATAATCAAAACCAAGCCTGGAGGGTTTGGAATTTATTAAAAAGAAATTAAATTAGATCACAGTATGGAAAAATATTTATAAGTATCTTCTCTATTCCTTACCCTATCTTCTATAAAATCATATATCAGAGAATCTCAAGACATAATAAAAACTCTGAACAATTCCAAACACTTTTTTTTTGTGTCAGAGAGTCATACAATTCCCAAGTATTTGGGTTGATTATTTTTTTGGGGGGGAGGAGGTGGGGAAGCAGATGCTGAAAGACAACTATAATGTAATAGGAAAGGTTGGTGACAGATAAATTCAAATTCTAGCTCTTTTATTTACTGTATATACTATATGTATTTAATTTCTCTGAGACTCAGGTCCCTTCTTTGATCTATAAAGGAAAGGGTTGGAACAGATCAGACCTATTAACCTTTTTGCTAAGGGTTCTTCAGCAGTCTAGTGAAACCCATCTCAGAGTATTTTAAAATGAAATACATAGAATTACAATAATAATAATAATAATAATAATAATAATAATAATAATAATAATAATAATAAAAGAAATGAAGATGTAATCTTTTTCACATTCAAATTCACTGATTCCTCCTTGAAATCAATCCATAGATTACACATTAAGAATCTCTAGACTAGGGCAGCTAGGTGGCGCAGTGGATAAAGCACCTGCCCTGGAGTCAGGAGTACCTGGGTTCAAATCCAGCCTCAGACACTTAATAATTACCTAGCTGTGTGGCCTTGGGCAAGCCACTTAACCCCATTTGCTTTGCAAAAAAAAAAAAAACCTAAAAAAAAGAGAATCTCTAGACTAAATAATCTGCTCTAATTCAGTTCAGCTAATAGAGCATTTACCTTGGGCTAGGGCAGCAAATATGTATACAACTAGG
The DNA here is from genome assembly GCF_037893015.1 of Macrotis lagotis. Lineage (NCBI taxonomy): Eukaryota > Metazoa > Chordata > Mammalia > Peramelemorphia > Peramelidae > Macrotis > Macrotis lagotis. The sequence continues at coordinate 73,966,785 of NC_133661.1, read as the reverse complement.
TAGATACAATATTTACACAAAGCAATAAAAGGTATCTTCAAGAGAGAAAGAGAGTGAAAAATCTCTGATCCTATAAATCTGTTGCTGGGGAACATTCAATAAAAAGCTGATCAGCTACCAAACCTTCCCCCTCCTATCTCCCCTACCCCACCACCAAAAAAAACAAAACAACAAATCCAGTATCATGGAAGAGAATAAATTTTTAATTTTTATAAGGTCTGTCATGGATGCTAAGTGGGGTAGTGGGTAGAGTTCTAGGCTTTAGCTAGTCAAACTAATCTTCCTGAGTTCAAAACTGGCCTCAGACACTAGCTGTGTGACCCTGAGCAAGTCACTTAACTCTGCCTCATTTATAAAATTAGCCAGGGAAGAAAACAGAAAACTACTTCAGTACCAAGAAAACCTCAAAATGGGGGCAGACACAACTAAACAACAGTAAAGGTCTACTATCTTTATATCTGCTTAGGAATGAAAGGGCATAGGTTTGGCAAAATAATGGGAATTTGAGATAACAAGTTATTAAGTATTAAATAGAGTGCCATTGTTCTTTAAATATCCTGGCTATCCACTGAGGACAAATCTTTTAAGTTCTTCATAGTTGTCACTGGTTGGGTAGAAAAAGGAAGGCCGGATAAGTTTCTTCCCTGAAATGGATATTTGTAAAAACTGGCTAAACTTCTGGATAAAGCAATCTAAAGCTATTAAGCCCTACAGAAGGAAGGCCTCTGAGGCCTGACACTTCATTCTTTAAGTAAGATTTGTGTTAACTAAACAAAAATAGAAAAATTCTTTGGAGCATCTTGTAAAAGTTACTTCATAGCCTCTGCCAGTGATTTACATGTCATTGTTAAGAGGTAGACACAGGGATTTCTCTTCTTTCCCTGGGAGATATAACCACTGCTGTCATTAATGGTCATTGCTGATGAGTGATTTGCTTTGTCAGTTGAATGAGAATGTATTTTGTTTTCAGGAGTTGGTTCTCATTGGCAACATGGCAGTTTAGTTGATGGACATAAGTGAACTAGGCAAAGAAAAGCTGCAGGGGCAAGGAAACTAGCAAATATTTCTTGTTAAAGATCCATTTCCTATTTCATCATAATCTCCCCTTCTACCATCTCTCTCTCTCTCTTGATCACTCCTTGTTTATTGTGATGTCTGATTTCTTGATGAATCCATCATCCACTTTCTATCTTCACTTGATTCAATCTTGACCCATTAGTTAATTATTTCAGCATTGCTCTTTAATCCAACCTTGAATCCCTCTTCCTGTTACTTGTCCTATGCCATCTCTGCTAACTCAGCTATTCTGGCATCTGTATGAAGGATGGACTGGAGAAGGAAAAGAGTGGAGGGAGGCAGACTGTTAAGAGACTAATGTGCAATATTCTGTGTAAGTGATAATTTGGCAATAAGGACCTGTAACAAGATGATGGAAATGAGAACAGAGAAATGGAATGTGATAAAGGTGGCATAAACAGAAGTAGTAAGACTTGCTAACTGGTTGATGGCTTATGAGAAGCCAAAGATAAGGATAAATTAAAAAATGATCCCTAAATTGTGAATGGGGTGCAGTGGGTAAATGAATATTGGCATAACAGATAAAAAATAATGAAGTGGGATAGAGGAAATATTTTAGGGATGAGATAATGAGCTCAAATTTTAACTGAAATGAGTTTAAGGCATTGAGTTGGACTGAGTTTAGGGTGTTGATTGGGTGTGCAAGTATGTACTTATTCTATGCAGCTGAAGATGTAGATCTGAAGCTTAGGGGGGAGAGAGAGAGAGAGAGAGAGAGAGAGAGAGAGAGAGAGAGAGAGAGAGAGAGAGAGAGAGAGAGAGAGAATGAATCATAAGCAAAGAGGATGTTACAAAGGGAGAAACCATGTGGGGGAATGAATGTGATTGTCAAGAGAGACAGTATAGAGAGAAAAAAAAAAGAACTGGACTGGAATGCATGCAATGGAGACTGAGGTGGGGAAGTCAAAGGACTGTTGAGTGGGGCCATTATAAGGTTATGCAACATAGGCCTGTAGTGGGAGATGTCTACATGGTTAGTTCCAAAGTTGTTTTTCTTCAGTGTGGTCTTTGGAAAAATTTTTCTCCTGATTCTGTTTGTTTTACTCTAGATCAGTTCATACCACCTGGGATTCTCTGAAATTGTCTTATGGTTCTTCTAATGCAATATTCTATTGCATTCATCTACCACAATTAGTTAAGCATGTATGAGTATACCTTAGTTTAATTTTTTAAAATTTCCCTTCAAGACCAGGAAGTTTTTATTTCATTCAACATTTCTCTCCCTGGGATTATCAATTCTTCTTAACTCTCCTAATCCCCATTCCTACCCCTATTCCTATTATTCTTGTTTTCCTCTTGAATTTGATATATTTCTACAACAAACTGTGTGTATATGTGTGTGCTTTTGTCCATTTCAAAAAAAGAGTGTTCAACTGATGTTCACTCTCTTACTTCTCTATTCACATTTGTATACTCTTTTCATGGCCCCCAATTATGATAATAGAAAGTTTCACCTTTTTTACTTCATTCTACAGTAATCTTTTCCTTTTATCCTCCCTTCTATTTCCCTTCTTCAAATTTTCAGAATAGAATCAATTTACTCACAGATTCCATTTTTATTTAACTCCCTTAATACTTTTTTGAAGACATTAAATTTCAGAAAGAACTCTTGCTTCTTTTCCCTCTATCAAAACATTAGGACATCATTATACAGCCCCCTCTAATTGCCTAAATAAATTTACCTTTCCAAATCTCTCTTCATTCTTGTTTGTATTCAAAGTTATTATTCAGATCTGATCTTTTCATCATTAGTGTTTGGAATTATTCTAAAATTAAAAAAATCAATTCCCATTCTCTCCACCATCTAACTATATTCAGCTTTCTTGGTTAAGTTATTCTAGGTTGTGTCTATCTCTTCTGAGTTCTGAACTATTTTTTTTTTTACAATATCTCCACTCATTTATAGTAGAAGCCACTTCATAATATAGTTTGAGATCTGCTAGACCCTCTTCCTTTGCATTTTTTTATAATTCCCTTGACAGTTTATCTTTTTTTTTTTGGTTTTTATTTAATTAAGGCAATGGGGTTAAGTGACTTGTCCTAAGTCACATAGCCAGGCAATTATTAAGTGTCTGAGATCATATTTGAACTCAGGTCCTCCTGACCCTAGGGCAGTGCTCAATCCACTGTGCCACCTAGCTGCCCCTTTCCTTGACATTCTAGATGAATTTTGCTGTCATTTTTTTCTAGCTCTAAAAAGGGTTTTGGTAGAATTCAGTATTTATTATTGATAAGTAAATTACTTTAGGCAGAAGAGTCATTTTTATTATATTGGTGTGGCCTATTCAAGAACAACTGACATTTTTTCAATTGTCTAGATTTGACTTTTGTGTGAAAAATGTTTTGTAATTATATTCATATAGTTCCTGAAGAAACTAAAGTAAACTGAGTTCAAAACCAGCCTCAGAAATTTACTTGTTGTGTGATCCTGGGCAAATCACTTGCCCCTGCTTGCCTCAGTTTGCTCATCTGTAAAATGAACAGAAAAGGAAATGGTAAACCACAGTCAGGTGCAACTGAAAAATGACTGAACAACTTTCTGATTCCAGGACCAGTGCTCTATCCATCTAGCTCTCCCTTTGTTATACTCATCTCTTTAGTTCCTAGTGCCAGGGCCAGGCTCCAACCCTTGCTGAACTTTTGGGTGGGAAGGTTGGCCCCTGCTTGGTCTTATCCTAGGTCCTTTAGGTTCCTAAAATGATTCCCATTTCCCAGGGATAGCACTCCCTCTCCTGGTTTTTTTGAAGGCCAGAGTGCTGAATTTTTAGGGCTTTCTATGGTATCTGTTTAGGTGCTGTCTTTTTTAGAGGTTCCCTTTACAATCATCCATGGGCTACTGATTCCATTTATGAACAGTTTTGGGATGGAAGAAGTCACTTTCTTTAGTTTCTTGACTGAATTTCTTAATCATTATTTGCTCTGGGAGAAATTTCAGGTTTTGGTGGAGTGGGTATAGGGGAGTTGGTCAGCCTTCTTTCCTTCTAGCAACCATCTTGGACAGAATTTTCTAGTTTTGAATTTAAACTCCCCCCTTGGACATTGCTACTTTGCTATCCTATCTTTTCCATCTTACCTTATAAGACTTTGGCTAATTTATTTACTTCTTATAATGGCACTGCCACTCTGACTCATATAAGCTAAATAATCTTAAGAATCACTTATGGTCTGTTTCTTTCCCCTCATCTGCCACATCTCCTCAGTTCCTGGGTTCTATGTGTATCATTACATAAATCTATCTCATATACCTCCTCCTTGATACTTCTACTAAGACCACCCAAACTCAGGGCCTCTTACCTAGGTTATCCTAATAGCCTCCTACTGATCCTTCCTATATCATCTCTACTCTCTCCAATCTATTCACACTTCATTGCCAGAGTAATACTTGCCCAAGGCCACACTGCTAGGTAATTATTAAGTGTCTGAGGCTGGATTTGAATTCAGGTACTCCTGACTCCAGGGCTGGTGCTCTATCCACTGCGCCACCTAGGCACCTCCAGAGTAATACTCTTAATGTAGTCTTATCTGTTATTCTTCTGTTAAAAAATTTTCATTGTATCCTCATTACTTATTGTTTATAATATAAACTCCTTAGCTGACATTAAGGAACTTCCAAGATCTGGTTCCATTTTTTCATGAAATATCACATGTAACTATCTTTCATACACTGTATTTTCTAAGAGGGCTAACTGGTCACCCAATCTATCTTTGCACACACTGGCTCCTGTTCCTTGAATAGCCTACTTCCATTTCCATTTGGTAAAATCTCCTCTTCTCAGTTCAGCTGATAACCCCCTCTAGGATTCCTTCTTTGGAGAAGTTTTGAACCCCTATTTTTGTTATTCTGATTTGCAAATTCACTATATATTTATCTCTCAAAAGAATCTTAAGATTCTTGGGGATGGGGAATTGTTTTTGTCTTTGCCCAATACCTAGTGTTGTGTTTTTTACCCAGTAGATGCTTAAAGGTGACTGAACTGAATTATTATAATGTTTTTTAATATTTTGACACATAATATTTAATAAATATTTGTGTAATTTATTTTTATTACAAGATGATAAACACCTTGAAGGGGTAGCTTCTTATTTCATCTTAGTATCCCAATCCTAGCATAATGTGGTGCATATAGTAGACATTTAATAAATGTTTATTGAATTAAATGAGTGTAGAGTCATAATTGGGATAATTTTTTGTTAAACAATTTTATTTACATGCAATAATGAAAAATGAATTCTTAAAATGCTTACAGCAAATATAAGTTCAGGAAAGATTAGGCATACTTTTAAAGTCAATATAAAATGACTGAAAATGAGTAAGATAAGCACTTTTGTACAAATACCTTGTTTTTAGATCTAAATTGTATATATTCAAAGTTCTGAAAATTAATTTAACCTTGATGTTATTAAGAAGATAGCCTCTGGATTTCTACACAGCTGAAAAGTTGGAAGGAGCAAAAGCCACAGGAATAAAAATGGTAAGGGAAAGTCCTTTATGGAGTTAAAAAAAAAATCTCTCCACCCCTTGGAAAACTGAGACCTGAATAGTTTAACCTCATATGAAAATGCCATCAGCAACTCATCCCTAGACAGATACTTTCTCTCTGCCTTTGTCCCTACCACTTAATCTGCACAAGACTTTAACAGGAAGTGTACAAATGTGATCATCAGAAGTGAAAATGGGGCTCTTCAATAGGGGGATTCTGATCAGAGCCAGAAATAATGTGGAACAGGGGAAGGGAGACTTCTGACTCCTGTCTGGGGGTGACAAATCTTGGTGATTTTTGTAAAACCTAAGATGTTGTCCTTGCTTTATGGAATTACTGTAACACTTCAGTTGAAAAAGAACAGTGACACTCAGCCAAGTATCGAGGCTGGGAGTGGGGGAGACTGAAGCTGCTCTTTATGGAATGAGCTGATGGAATCTAGCAGATTGACTTCACTAGCACAGCCTTGAGAAGAGCTCAGGTTCTATTAACTTCCTGGTCCAGCCTGGCTATGCCCAGTATCAGAAAGGCAGTACCCCTTGAGCAACGAAGTCATGGTCTGCTTCTCTCCTAGGAGGAACCACCCAAACAGTGGACTGACCATCTGTTAAGGACACTATGGCCTTCAATGAAAGAGTCCAGCTGACTCTGCTCTCCAGCTCAAATTTGATGTTCCACAGAACACATCATCCAACATGGACACCATGTGACTGTTCAGTCTCACCTGAATTTTGGGAGGACCCTGGAGAAAGAAAGGACACTGAGTTCTCTTTATTTCAGAGTTGTGGATTATATTATCTATGCTGTTTGACCTGCACTTCATTACCATTGTGCTTTAAATCTGTGCTCATTTTCCTCCCCAAGGACTCTGTGTATATCTGTAAGAGACTGAACCCCTCTTCAAGTTTTTTTAGGGGGAGAGGGGAAGTTTTGTCAGTTTTGTTCTCACTATCATTTAAGTAAGTATCTTTTCTAAAGAGCTAATTAAATCTCCTGGCTGATTATTAATGGGAAGCACATTGGTGGGGGCTTGTGAGTTGTAAGTAACTTTTAAGCTAGCCATCCACAAAGATTCCAAGGCAGCAGTGACTCCTGGGGATCCAATAACTCAGTGTCACCATAAATTGGAAGAATGAGCTTAGAAAGGGGTGCTTGCATACTAATCAATTCAAAAAGCACTTGAGATAGGTATGGAAGAAGTTAGGGATTCCAGCGGTGGAAGTTAGGTCAGAGTACCTTCCAGGTATGAGGGAACCACCACTTCAAGGTATGTAAAGATGGGAGAAGGAATGTCCTTTGTGAGCAACAGCAAATAAGTGGTTAGACCACAGTGTGGAATGTCGATATAGGTTATGGATAGCTTGTAAAGCTAATGTAGAAACTAAATGGAGGTTAAATTTGATCTTAAAGGTAACAGATAGACCCTTCAAGTTTGCTGACATGATCCGATATGACTTAGGAAAATCACTTCATATGATTTACAGAAATGAGTTAGTTATTTATTACTAAATAAATCATTTTAAGACGAATCTATTAAGACTGTGAGCTCTTTGAAAATAGAAGCTGTCTTTTATCTTTCTTTGTAATCTGAGTACTCAGGATAGTGGTTAGTAGGCACTTGAAGTGCTTACTAAATTTCTGTTGTCCAACTGAAGGCTAAACTGAAGGTTTTTATTAAACCTATATTTAGCTTGGGACTTTATTAAACCCTGGGAGACTCTATTTGTTTGAAAGGGTCTTTCATGAAGGAATTTTGGAAGGATATAGGGAAGAATCCCACAGGTGGAAAAGGCATGGATTTGTTGCTATATTAATTCCCGAATGATGGAGTTGGAAGAGATCTCTGTGGGCAGTTAATCCAACCCAAACCATATCGTGATCCACCAGACTAGTCATCTAGCCTCTGCTTGAAGACGTTGAATGAGTGTCATCCCACAATTCTTTGTACTCTGGGGCAGCTATAATTGTTGGGAAGGTTTCCCTCTCATGTCACTAATTGGTCTTTTTGCACCTTTAACCCATTTCTTTTTATTCTGCCCGATGGTGAAGGAAGGAAAGTATGGAGGGAGAAAGGAAGGAAGGAGGAATGGAGAGGAGGAAGGAGGGAAGAAGAAAAGCAGGAGGAAGGAAGGGAGGGAGGGAGGAAGGAAGGACAGAAGTTAAGATTGAAGGGAAAAAGGAAAGGAGGAAAGAAAGAAGAGGAAGAGAAGGATGAAGGGAGAGAAGAAAGAAAAAGAGGCAGAAAGGGAAGAAGTTTAGGAAGAAGGGGAAGAAGAAAAGAAGGAAGAGGGGAAAGAAGATGAAGACAGGAAGGGAGGGAGGAAGGGAAGAAGGAAAGAAGGAAGGGGGAAGGAGGATGAAGGCAGGGAAGGAGGGAGGAAGGAGAGAGGGTGGGGGGGGAGAAGTTAGGAAGGAAGGGAAGAAGGAAAGAAAGAAGACGAAAAGATGGATGAAGGGAGGGAGAGAGGAAGGAAGGAGGGGAAGAAGGAAGTGGGAGGATGGAGGCAGGGAGGGAGGAAGGAAGGGAAGAGGGAAGCGGGAGGCCGGGGGCGGGGCCCGGGGCGGGGCCGGGGGAAGCGGGAGGCCGGGGGCGGGGCCGGGGGAAGCGGGAGGCCGGGGGCGGGGCCAGGGCGGGGCCGGGGGGCGGGCAGGCGGGGCCTCGGAGCAGGGGGATGCAGGCAGGAACGCCGAGGGCAGGAGCGGCGGTGGCCCGGCCACTGTCCCTGGGCCTCGCGGCCCCGCGGGCGCCCTGGGCTCCCCAGAGCACGTGGTGGTGCTGCCCCGCCCCCGCGGCGCTCACCTAGCAGGCCCTGCAGGCGGTGGGTGCGGTGCTCCAAGGTCAGGTTCAAGGAGCGGTAGGGCCCGTAGCGCAAGAAGACGTGAGCTTGGGCCGGCATCTCGGAAAGCGCAGGCGCGGGTCCCGGCGCAGGCGCAGGCGCAGGCTCGGCGCGGGCCGCCGCTGGGCGGGCTTTCGGGAGCTTCTTGGGTTGCTAGGGGCGGAGTCTTTCCGGTCACGTGGCGGGGGCGGGCAGGGAGACGTCCGAGGACGAATCAGGGCCCTCGGGCGGGGCCCCACGTGCACGCGGGCGGGGAACCGGATTGGGCGGGAGCGGGGCCCGCGTGGCGGCATGGTGAGTGACGTCATAGAAGCGGGGGCGGGGCGGGGGCCCGGGAGGCGGCTGCGGCCTTGGCGGCCTGGGGCGAGGGCGGGGGGCCGCCGGGGTCGGACAGCGCGGAGTTCAAATCCGACCTCAGACTTCCAGGAGCTCCTCCCCGATGAACACAAAGAACTGGGCGAGTCGCCGCCCTGCGCGGCCCCTCGCAGGCCGCCTGCACCCCGGGCCGGTGTTCTCCGGCAGGCCCGCGCCCCCCGGCCCCGCTTGCACCCCTCGCCCGGCCGCAGCCACGGCCCCTGGTTGCTGTCCCTCTGCGGTGATGCGCCACACCTGGAAGGCCCTCACGCACCTCTTGGCTCCTCCAACTCCTCGTGCCATTTAAAACTGCTTAGAGACGACGGCCCCCTCCTTCCCTCCCCCGCTGCTAATGCCCGGGACTCAAGTTTGTTTTGGGGGCAAAGCGGTGGGGTTAAGTGACCTGCCCAAGGTCACACAGCTAGGTGATTATTAAACGTCTTGTTCACATTGGAACTCAGAACTTCCTGACTCCAGGGCTGCTGCCCTATCTACTGCCTAGCTGCTCCTCAAGATTTAGTTATTTTTTTAGGGTGGCCTTGCAAAAACCTAAAATCAAGATTTTTTTAAAAAAAATTGATTTAGGGGAACAATCTCCCTAGAATCCAGGTGCAGTATTTTTTCCCACTTTATATTTATTTAATTTGAATTTACAATTTTTCCCCTAATCTCACTTCCTTCCCCTCCACCCCTCCCACAGAAGGCAGTCTGTTGTTCTTTACAGTGTTTCCTTGGTATACATTAATCTAAGCTGAATGTGAGGAGAGAGAAATCATATCCTTAAGGGAAAAAATAAAGTATAAGAGATAGCAAAATTACATAAGATAATGTTTTTTGTTTTTTTTTTAATTAATGGTCTTTGGCCTTTGTTCAAACTCCACAGTTGTTTCTCTGGATACAGATGGTATTCTCCAGTGCAGATACACCAAATTGTCCCTCATTGTTGCACTGATGGAATGAGCGAGTCCATCAAGGTTGATCATCACCCTCATGTTGCTGTCAGGGTATACAGTGTTTTTCTGGTTCTGCTCATCTGGCTCAGCATCAGTTCATGCAAATCCTTCCATCTAGCTACAGTTTTAAGCCCTTTGACAATATAACTAACTTGAGAGCAGGACTGGTTCATTTTTTGTCTTTTTACTCCCAGTCCCTAGAATATAGGAGGCACTTGACAAATAGGTGTTGATGAATTGATTTGTGTAAGACATTGTGTTTGCTGTTGCAAAAGAGAGAGATGTATTCATGTCTTTGACTCATGGAATTTAAATCCTGGAAGGAAGGACAAGAAATATAATTGTCAACAAGCTAACAATATAGCATAGAAAGAAGAAAAAGTGTTAAGTAAGGGCTATAGGAAATGCTATAGGGAAAGGGGGGGGGATGAGGAGAAATCATTGTGGAATGGGGAGGTCAGGGAAGGCTTCCTAGAAAATCCAGGAGCTAAAGTTTGTATGAGTAGCATTTGGAGAGGAGATGGAAAATTGGCAGAAATTTCTCCCAGAAGTAAATGTTACCTTTGATCCAACAATACCACTTGGTAGGTCTGTATTCCAAAGAGATCATTAAAAATGGGAAAAGATCCTACACACACAATATTATTTGTAGCAGCTCTTTTTGTGGTGGCAAAGAACTGGAAATCAAAGGTCTGCCCATTAGTTGGGGAGTGGCTGAATAAGTTGGGGGATATGAATGTAATGGAATATTATTGTGCTATAAGAAATGATGAGCAGCAGAAGTAAATATGTTTTTCTTTTTGATTTGGATATTTACATCCCACTGCAGGGATCCTTACTGGGAATGACTGAAAAGTGAGAAGGGAGGAAGTCTTGACTTTTCAAATGCAACACAGATCGATAGTCTTCTTCCCCAGGGGGAGAAACTTAGGATTAATTTAGAGAAGTTATTAGTTCTTTCAGACTGCTTTGGCAGTCACCCGGAGCACTCTTCTTTGTGCAGTATTTTTATCTTCTGAACCGAACACAAAAACAATATTAAACTAAAAAAAAAAATAAAAGAATAATAGACGATGGCATATTTCTTCAAGATCGAGAAAGTTTAGTGTTTATCTTTCACCTACAAATTCTTTTATTGTCTCTTGATTCCCAGTTATTTGGGAAAAATATGACAAATAAGGGGGGGGGAATTCTTTGTGAGCTTGCTTTTTTTAAATTTGGAATTAAATGTTGCTTTTTAAAAAAATTTCTTGAGAAGAAATGACATAATAGGAAAAAGATTCCATCAGGCTCAGAGAGATCTGGAAGGAAATTCAGAAATAGATTCTGGCTCTATAACTCTCTCAGTGTCCCCATGGAATCCTCTAAGACCCTTGACTATAGTGGTGATCTGCACTGGCAGATCTGCACTAGGAGCTCTCTGTCTTGATGGAACCACAGGGATGACTAAAAAAAAAAAAAGAAATTGAAGAAAATTCATATCACATCTGCATTCTAGGGGAGCCATGGCCTTAAATTTAAAGGAATTCTTTAAACTGGTTCCTTCTATTTTGGGGAGGGAGTTGAGGAATGATACATGAGAAAAGGGAATGAATCTGTGGTTACTGTTGTGAATGTGTACATATTAAAGTAATGTATTCATACTATTTCATAATACATTTAATACTATGTCACATGTATGTGTGAAAACTTACTATGTCCTACCACAATGCCTGAGACAGTGCTTTTTCATTCATTCCCTCATTAATATGTCATCTCATTTGATTATCACAATACTCCTACAAGATTGATGAGAAAGGTACTGTAATTATCCATATTTTACAGAAAGAAGGACTAAGATTAATTTACTTGCCCATGGTTACAGCAAATCAGTGGCAGAGTTGAAAAAGAAAGGCTTTCTTACTCTTACCCCATACATTCCCCACTACATCATACTGGGATATCTATTTGTATATCAGTTCTCTGTCTCTGACTCTGTTTCTGTCTCTATCTGGTTCTCTCATTTTAAACAATTAAAGTTCTTGGAGCCTTATACTATCAATTGCCTTATCATTCAAGCCTACCAATGCTAATATAGGATAACACTATTATCTTAAGGTATACATCCATCCTTGTTGTCTGGCAATATAATAGGGAGACAAATACATTTTTCCTCCTTTCATTTTTCCACTTGTCTATATCTATAGGACATATACTGATTGGCCACTAGAGAAATGTCTGGATTCTGACATAACTTATTAGGGATAACACTGAACAAAGCACAGTGCAGCTACTATAAACTAAAATGAAAACAAGTGATGATTTTCTTTCTTTGCTTTTTATTGAATACAGATATATATTTCTTAAATACTTTGTCATGTTTACCAATATACAGTTTTTTCATCATACATATTCACATATTTTTAAAGCACAAAACTGTAAATTAAAATTGAGCTGCTATAAATACAATTTACACATTGCCATAAATCTATACTATTTTATAAAAATAGGACTAAAATATCAACTCTCTATATTTTGGCAAATTATAGAGAATATGGGAAAATCATATACATTTTTAATTTGCTTCACCATTTCAGAATGAATCTCCAGGTTAAATTACCTATTCTCTTTGTATACACATGTGTAAGATACCACCTAAAATATTCCCATGGTTATGGCTCAGTTTTGCCTTTGCATAAATATATTTGATATTTTTTTACCTTTCTTTGACTGGACAGGTCTCTTTCTGTCCCCTTTCTCTAACAGAAAGCTCTTATTTTCTGCCAAAGACCTATTCTTAATACTCTCTAAGTGCATAAAAATATGTATCTAGCTTCAAAACATATAATATATTATCTTGTTAACAGCTTTGCACAAGTAATATGTGTTTACATTCTATCATATATAGGTAGAAGTGAATTTTGGTTCAGCCAGCCTGGTGTTAATTAACTATCTTAAAAAACTCAAAATCAGAATCAGAGTGACCTTCCAAGAAGTAACCTTTCTGTTAACATCATGGTAGCCTAGAAAATAACTGAGTCTTTGTTGCTTTCAATAGATCCATGCCTTTGAAATATAGTGAATCATTACCTGTAAATCATACTAGAAAGAATTACCTAATCTATCCTGATATAGCTCAAACGATTTAATCCTTTAAAGTCAATAAGAATTTATTAAGGGCCTAATATGTGCCAGGCCTGTTCTGGGGATACAAAGAAAACTACAGTTTCAGGTGGGGAAAGATTAAGAGAAAACCATCCTTCAAAGATAGATAACAGTTTGTCTTGATTTAAAAAGCAGAATGTAGATAATGATTCATTATATATATTACAGTGGAATCCTGCATGGCAGCAATCCCATTTGTGTGATTGATGCCCTATCTCTAAACTAAGTTTTGATTTGAAAGTTTGGGACCAAACCCCAAAGCAAACAAACCCCTCACTAAAACAGAACTAGCCATAATGGGTTCTGTGTATGGTTTGTGCATTTTAGGATAAATATGGGTAAAATTTAGGAAAGGAGTGTTCTGAAGAAGCAGTAATGGTCATTACCCTTCTCCCCCACCCTCTACTCTGGGGAAATGGACAGTATCCCATTAAAAGGACACTTTACTCCCTGCCTCTGCATTTCATTCATCTCTATCTGACTTTAATGTCTTTGAGGTTTCCATCTCTCTCCACAGGTGGGAGTGAAAAGGCAATGATGTGAGAGCCATTGTGAGAAGTCTTCCTTTTTTTTTTTTTATGAGAAACAGATCTAGATTTTCAGTATTCTACCACAAACTATTCTTAAGACTAGAAAGGGAGAATTGATTTCCATCATATTCTTAATAGACCTGGATTTTCTGGGGAATCACTGAATCATATGACTTACTAATGGCATTCTCTCTCCCCTCAAACTATAAATTAATGATTTGAAATTTGAATCTCCACCCTAAAAAAATAACAAACCTAATATCAATTCTATTCATTTAGCTATGGATTTACTTAGAATAGAATGGCTCACTTTATGCCATGTAAAACATTACTTGGGTGGATTCTGTACTGAAATAAGTAATAAAAAAATCCAATCTCTTGAGGCTCTGTATCTAGATGTTCTACATCCTCAGCAGAACTACTTTCAACTTAACCAAGGCTACCCCTTATTGCTGACCACAGAGCAAAGACTTGAAGCATTTCACAGAACACAGACTGGTTTGAACTTTGAATGGATATTTGTACTTCTACTCTATAATTAATGGCATTATCACTTTTTTAATGTTATAGCTTTTCTTGATGCCTCAGCATAATTCTAGTAGTGTGTCCTAAGAATTTGGAAGTTGCAGAAAGCTGGGGTAGACTATAAGTTTAAGGGTTTGGAGGCCCTGCATAGCGATGCAGAGAAAAGAATTAGAGCTTCTTTGCCTCTTGGGGTTTGGGGGCTTTTTCCTGCTGGGTTGGTGGCTTTGCTATCACAGTGTTGTGTTTGCTACATAGATCTCTCATTTCAATGAGGCTTTCTTCTATGGCTGTAGCAAACTTGACAGAAGAAGTGTCTCTACAGTCGTGGAAGCTGGAGATGCAAAACAATATGTGCTCTGCCTGAGGATTATAACAAGCACCATAACCATTTGGAACTACAGGACCATAACAGCAAAACATCTCCATTGTCGTTGGCACCTGGGAGAAGAAAAATATTTGAGAATGAGATGATTCTGAAAGGGAAGTAATTAATAGTGTGTATGATTTGATTCAATTTAATAAGCATTTTTAAGCACCTACTATATCCTAGGTCAGAGATTTTTAACTTTTTTTGTCACAACCCTTTAGACAAACTGTTAGTGCTCATGGACATCTTTTCTGAGTTTTTTAAATGCATGAAATAAAACACATAGTATTATAAGGGGAACCAAAAGTTAGTGAAAATAAGGAAGTATTTTTTTCATTCAAGTTCATAGACTCCCCTGAAATCTATTATAGACCCTGTGGTTCAGGCTCTTGGGATATAAAGCTGATTCAAAGGAGGAAATAGGCAAGATTCACTTAGGATTACAATCACACAGGTTAAAAACTGCACCATAGTGGAGGGGAGTAAAAAATGTTAATGAGAGCATTTAATGATTAATTTTTTAAAATTACCATATGGATGATTTTGCATGTCTTCACCTCTGCAATTTTACAGTTTTATCTGACTTGGGCACTGGGAAGTTGTTTCTTGTCCAGAGTCACACAGACATTGTAGATCAGAGATGAGACTTAAACCCAGGTTTAAACCCATTCTCATGCTAACTCTCTCTATATAGTTGTATTCTACACTAACTTTTACTGATCTATATTATATATATATATATATATCTATATATATGTATAAAAATGAATCACATAGACATAGTTATAGTCACTAAAATCAATGCCATCAATAGAAAAGACAACAGAATCACTGACTTCTGTGAAATGTTTTATTTATTGAGTCAGATGCTCCCAATGTGTAAACTACTGATTCAGAATGAGCAGGACCTAGTGGGAGCTGTATTGTAATTCACTATTGCAGACACTATAGTAATTTACTAAGAGGCACTTTGGTTGTCTTAGAGTTAATGACATTTTTAAAAGGGAGTAATTTGTAGAAAACAGCAAAAAATCTGGTTCAAGAAAACCAGTTATTGAACTATCCAATATAATGACTATGTTCACTAAGAATTAAAGTTCAAGAGTACCAGTTTTTGTACAATATCATGACTACACTCACCACCACCACCACCACCACTACCAGTACTAAAAACTCAACCCAATATAACTCCTTGTCAATTAAAAAATATGATGTTAAGAGTTGTTGGTTGTTTGCTATACACTTAATTATCATTAGCACTGTCTGGATATGTCGTTTTCCCTAGGACAGGCTTGATTCTGAACACAGCTCTAAGCTCAAATATTTCCAAGGATTAGAGCATTAGTTATCCTAATAATATGCCAAAAGATCTATTTGGAAACTGATAATATTTTGTGATCTAGAAATCAGCAAGTAAAGAGATGTGTTTCTTAAGACATTCAAAACAAAGCAAATGTTTTATTGTTTCAAAAAAGCCACACCCAAATTACATTTATTAGCTGCACTAGAAATAAGAATTTCTGCCATGATGGAGTTTAGGGTTTGTTTTAAATCTGTAAATTTCAGGAGTTGTGTACTTGGGCCTTCAGAAGTGACACTTGGCTTTTAAATGGAGTAGAACAAACCATTAGTCTTGCTAATAGAGTCATAGAATTGTCAGATAAATGTGCTGTGCAACAGCCCAAGGCCATAAAGCCATTCAATAGCACTTTTTGCCCATGGATGGTTTCCCAGAGAATTTATGTCACGGTATTCTTGTTGCATTTACTCATGTCTGCAAACCCACAGACATTATGACAAGATCAAATTACTTAGTAGGTTTTTATGTTCAATACAATATTATCAGGCCCTTTTATTGCATATGCCCATCCTTACGTAGATGAGGCAGGGTTTCAATAAATTGATTACTGTGGGTATTCCCTCTCTCATTAGAGCTGATTCCCTGGGGAAACATTGCATTTTTTAGTTGTGAATGATACTCCTCAAACAGCATCACAGCAGGCTAAATAGGGAAATATTAGAACGAAGTTTTATTTTCTCTTTCTTATTCAGTTTTTTCTTCTGTCCATGTATGGTTTATAAAAATTGTTAGAAATATGAACATAATGATAATTTTTATAATGAGTCATTACTATTCAATTCAATTTATAGGAACTCAGTATGGACATCAAATTGAAAGCTCATATTTCTGGGTTCATTTAGGTATAAGATTTCTTGAAGGTAGGGGTATTGACTAGAAGCTCTCTTGAAGACCCTTTTGACTATGGAATTCTATTAATTATAATGGAGGAGCTCAAATTTCATTTAGTCCAATAATATCCCTATAAGAGACTTAGCAGGATAGTACACTAGGACTGTTCTATAGGGAGTGTGACTGAGGTACAGAGGAATTAAGAATTTGAAGAAAGGCTTAACATCAGTAATAGAGCCTAAACTGGATTGTAGATCTTGCGACTTCTGGTACAATATTATTTTCAGTAGGTTGTTGTTGAATGGATGTCATCATTTCTTAAATCTCAACTGTAGGTTTACTTCAAATCAGTATGATAATAGCTCAAAATTGGGTTGTTGCATAACATTTCACACGAAAGGTATCCATACTAAAGCTGTTTGATTTCTTGAGTGATCAGGTGATTCCAAAACCCTACCTGGCTGGTTGAAAGGACAAATCGATTGCTTGTCAAGTATGTTTCATCCGTGAACATCTCCGGCAGCTCTTTGCACAGTCCTCGGGCTACTTCTCTCAGCCCCAGTAAATGATTGTCAATTGCCATGCCAGTGATGGCCTGGGTAGAGTAGGAGGCAGAGCAGAAAGTTGGTGATGAGTCCATTCTGCTATATTCCACTCCATTATGCTCTGTACTCCTAATGTGTTCCATTCCCCTTCTTTTCCTATTTCATCCCATTCCATTCCATTCTGCAGAACTCAGGATTTACTAGTTTACAAAATTGTTTTTGCTCCTTGAACCAGCCCCTTCCCTTCCATGATACTTAGGATATTTTTGTTTTTAATGACTAGGGATTGAAATCCTACTGTATAATTCTGATGCTAATAATTTCAAGTTAGTCTAATTATCTTTGCTTGGTCTACACATTAATGGTAACAAAACAAGCAGGTACTTGGAAGGATTGCAGCTATGTCCCCACTTAACTTCTAGGACAAATTGCCTGGGAAGTTGCAATTCTCTTTAAAGGACTGGAAGGGGAACATCTAAAGACTTCATGAATGGGTTCTTGGAATTCTTACATAGTGTGAGACCAGGTTATAGGCAAGGAGAAAAACTTAATCAGGCTGTTGAAAGTTGATGTTGCCATTGGCTCAAATGGAGTTAGTTAGGGCCTGCATCTAGCAATATTGAGATTGTACTACAGGAATTAGAGAAAAGACTATGGTATCAGACTACTTATCACAAAGCTGAAGCCTCCATTCTCTAATGATGATCCAAACGGTGAGAAATATAGTGTTTGAATAGTTGGCAGTTTAGTTTTTTGAGTGAACTTCTGGCAATTATTTTTTGTACCTTGAAATCCATGTGGTTAAAACTAGGACTAAGTTCTTAGTTGTAGAATTAAGTTCTTAGTTCTAACTTGACTATTTCCAGAGGGAGAAATTAATTTAATTTTTTTTAAAAGTCATTTTAATTATATAAGATTTATATTTCTTAACTAAATATCTTAAGGGAAATATCAAGAAAATAGCAACATTTGAATGGGCATCCAAGGAGTTCTCAAACTGCATTTATTTTTATGAGGTTAACAGTTTGCCTATTGGGATTTCCTCTTGTTCTAGATTTGACTGACTGAAATAGAACTGAATTTGAGATTCTCATCATTCCAAAAGTTCCTCAATTCCATACTGAAGAATGGAATGGCATGCAACTTCTACTACTTTTAATTTATAAATTTAACCCTAATAGAGTAGCAGAAAGGACAATTAATAAAGTCATCAATTATAGAAGGTTTATAGGGCTTAAAACTGCCCTAAGATGTTTTGGGAGATTATTTCTGTTTAAATTTCTATAGTAAAGATTTTTTTCTTTATTTTAAATAAAAGAATCTTTCTTGTTTTTTGAGGCCTTTCCTGATCTCCCAACTGCAAGTGCCTGCTCTTTTCAAACTACCTTATATCTTCTTTGTGTAGGCTTATATGTATTCACTTTATATTTATGCTATTTATGTTTATATATATTGTTTATCTTTATGCTATTTATATGTTCATATATATATATATGTTGTTTATCTTTATCTTAGAATGTTAGCTCCATGTCAGTAGGGATTATTTCACTCTTTGAACTAGTATCACCCATACCTAGAGTGATACCTGGTACATAGCAGGTACTTAATAAATACTCGCTGATAATTGGTTGCCTAGTTCATTAATGACAATTAATAAAGGAAAATTTATTTTGATCTCTACAAGTCTTGTAAAACTTTACTAATTTGATTGAATTGGAAGAAGAATTTATTGTATCTGAATTAGTGTGAAAAGTATGAATTAAAGACTAAAAATAGAAGTTAAGGTTTTTTTTATTTTCTTACATATATATAGTCTTGAATTAGGTCAATAATATGCCTCCTGGTTGGAATTGTTCTTTAAAGAATTCCTAATAAAGAAATAATTTAAACAGTGGGCTTCAATTATACTTTGTATATAAAATGAATTCTTTGAAAGTACTGCAAAATACTCTGATCTCTGAAGCAGAAAACCTTTCTTGTTAAATCTTGTTTACTCTCTTAATTTGATTTAAAATGTCTTTTGCATTATATACATATAGTTCATATGCATATCTCTCTGTATTTGTACATATATAGATTATCTGATACAATAAAAAATGAAAGCAGAGTCTATTCTATTAGCACCAATATTTTCTAGGCCTTGATGATGTCCTTTAGTTGTTAAGCTGTCATACTGTTTTTAATAAACACTGGTTCCAATTCCAGCTGTTAAAAAAAACCCAAGAGATCTCACTCACCAAAACAGTGTATTCTGTCTGAGCCCTGATGGCTTCTTTTAAAAGAAACATCTTCTCTGAGTCCTGCCAATAGATCAGAATTATATGAAATATAAGAGGTTTAAAGCATTATTCTGTAAAGCACAGCACAGAGAGGTCTATCAGGAAGGAACCAAATGACTGGGCTGCATGAAATTGCCATACAGTTTCTCCCTGGAGATGAAGCAGCATGGATTATTTTTAAAGTCCAACTAAAATAGCTATACCTACCAGGACAGATGATTTTTCATCAATCATTGCTTTCACAAAAGCCAATGCTTCAGGAGTTGCCGACCTAATGTTGTCAACTCGTCCTTCTTCAAATCGGCGAATGGAAGCACTTTCATATGTAGGGACAAGTCTCTGGTGATATCTGCACAGAATGAAGTATGAATGGCAAATAATTTATTTGCAAGGAATCATAAATGTTGAAAGAAAAGTAGCCTCAGTAGGCTTCAATTTTATAGTCCTGATTTTATTTGGCATAATATTTCATTTTAATGTTAGTAGAGTTCTATAAGAGATCCCCTAAAGATGAATGTTAAAGCTCTTCTAATATGAAGGATTGAATATAGTAACATGTATTTGTTATGCATTGCTGGTAAAAGAGAAAAACATTGGTTGATGTCTAAAAAAAATCCATTGCAAAACCTAGAATTTACTGAAATATCTGAAGAATGATTACTAGTAAAGAATGAAATAATTGTGTAATTAATCATTTGCCCTTACTGGAAATCTGTTTTATTTAAAACCTCATGAGCATAACCTTACTTTTGTTCTAGGCAGAGAGAGACCTTAGGCAAAGATGGAAAAGGAAAGCTACCTAGTTCTTTTCCTGGAGGCAGCTGGGTTTTGAATATATATCAGGATCTGATGACTCTATTGATCTCTGCTAGAGTGACCACTGTTCTCAAGGCCTCAACAAAACAGAAGAAAAATTATTTCTACACCTAGATCTATGTAGTAAGCAATGGTAGGCCAGGGCCCTGGGGAGGCATTCTATTTAGTAGGCATTGCACACCCGACATGGTGACATTTTTCTCACTCAAGTGACAGAAATCCATCAACAAATATGTATAAAATACCTATTATGTGCCAGTCACACGCTGATATCATTTTAAAGATATATTAATGAATAGAATAAAGAAGAATAGAAGATGACTAAGGACAGAACCTCGAGGAGCAACCACTAAAAGGAGTCAGAAAAAAGGCAGTTAGTGAATAAAGTCAAAGAGCATTTAGAAATAGGAAACTTGAAAACTGTGGTATCTTCAAAATCAACATAAAAAAGAGTATTCGTTAAGAAGGGGCAGTCATGCAAATCCAGGCTTCCCTGAATTCCCATCCCTCCTGGTTTCTACATCACACTCCATTTGGATCAAAATATACCATGGAAACAATGTAAAGACTAATAGACTGCCTTCTGTGGGGGGTGTGGAGAGAGAGAAGCAAGAATAGGGGGAAAATAGTAAAACTCAAAATAAAATCTTTCTTTTAAAAAAATAATAATTACCTAAAAAAGGGGGGCAGTCAGTAATCTCAAAGGTTGCAGAGAGCTCAGAGAACTAAAAAAATATTCATTGATTTGACAATTAGGAGCTTATGATGACTTTCAAAATGGCAGTTTTAATATAGTGAAGGGATAGGACCCAAATAGAAGGGATTAATCAGAGACATAGGCATCATGTATAGACAACTTTTTCAAGATGTCTGGCCATGAAGAAGAGAAAAGAGAATGTGATGATAGCCAAATGGGGTAAAAGAGTAGAGGGAAGGATGTATACACACATGTACACATCCATGCATATTATATATATGTACATGCATGTATATGTATATGTTCACATAGTATATATATTATATATGTACATGTTTTATATGTATATATATATATATATGTATGTATGTATGTATGTATTGAAGAAACAAGGCACATTGGTAGACAAATGGTATGGAACCATGAAGAAGAAATGTGTGCTGTAGAAAATAAAAAAGATGATTTCAAAAAGACATAGAAAATTATATGAACTGACAGAATAAAGTGATCAGAACTAAAAATATTACTCATAAAATAATGATTTAGTTATTTAAAAAACCTCTTTGAAGTGGGAGCAATCTCTAAATATTTGTAATGCAAAAATAAAACAAAACAAAGTGAAAATATAAATTAAAAATAAAAAAATTAAAGATGTATGACAAAATTACTTTGAAATAAGATTCTGAAGGATATGATAGCAGTTAAGATCAAATTAGCTTTAGAAAATAGTAGGAACATCTCTTTTTTTGAGACTATATAGTTAAAAGCTTTAACATGAGCATCTTAGGACTAGAGGACAGAGCAAAGATAGGATTTTATGAAGTAAAATATTTTAGAGAAAGTCAACCCAGGGAGGATCAAAGGTATTAAAGAATAAAATTCCAAAGACAAAAAGGGAAACTTTTAACAAGGAGGAAAAATGCAATTTGTTTGAAGATATCAGTATGAATATGTGGAGGCAAGACCAGATAACATAAACATTAGTGTGACACAAACCTGTAAAAATAATAGAAATGTTAATACTTGGAATGAGCTGAGGTTGGTACAGGAATCCAAGGATGACAAAAAGATGGTTTTTTTTTTAGCCATGTGAGTAGAAAAAAATTAGATCAAATAGAGGATGGAATCTTTGCTTGGGGGGTGGTTTTGAGATGATAAATGGCAACTGAGACAAGATAAAACTGCTCAATTCTTGTGTTTCCGATTTCTCTGTGAAAAGAATTACCTTTACATTAGAAATGACAGAACAGAAATGATCAACAGGGAGTGGATAGCCAAGATAAGAGATAATAAGACAGCACCTAATTTCCCTTGATGAATTCAAGTCACCTAGTCCAAATTAAATATATACTTATCCTGAAGGAACTGGAAGGTATAATTGTTGAGTCAATATTAATGATAATCTGAAAGACCACTGGAAAACAAGAGAGATGCCACAAGATTGGAGAAGAAGGGATGTTCTGTTTTTCAAAAAAAGAAAAAGAGGGAGTGTCCAAACTTTAGGCCATTGAACTTGACTCATATACTTTACAATGTACATATACATTATTTCATAGGAAAAGTCCAGAATAGATCATTAAAGAAATAGTTGATAAACATCTAGATAAGGAAGCAATAATTACAAAGAGTCAATATTACTCCATCAAGAATAGGTTATATCAAATTAAACTTATTTCCTTTTTTTTTGGACAGGATTTCTAAATTAATAGATAAGAATGCTGTGCATATAGTTTACTTAGATTTTTAGTAAAGTTTTAAATAAAATATCTCCTGCTATTCTTTTGGAGAAAATGGGGAATAATAGATTATATGAAATTTAATCATAAAATCAGAACTAGTTGGATAATCAGACTTAAAAGAATAATTAATTAGTCAATGTTAACTTGGCAGGGGGGGGTCTTCAGTAAACTATTTCAAATATTTATGCTTGACCTGTGCAGTTTAACATTTATATCAGTGACTTGGATAAAAAGCATAGATGACATACATATCAAATTTGCAGATAATATCAACCTGGGAGGGATAGCTAACACATTGTATGAGAGTTAGTACCTAAAAGGATCTTGGGTGACTAGATGGAACATTTGACCGAATGTGACAGGATGAAATTTATTAGGGATAAATGGAAATTCTTACACTTGGGTACAAAAATCAGCTTCACAAGAATAAGGTAGAAGAGGTATAGTTAGATACTAGTTCTGAAAAAAATCTGGGTATTTTTATGGTAGGAGGGAAGAACAAGGCATAAACTCAGCAGAAGACAACAATATAAAAACAGCTACAACCAAAGTATCAAAGAAAAAATGATAATTGGACCAAGCTCCAATAAAAATTCCTGAAAGAATTAAATTGATAAGGGTGATAGGGGACAAATTGGAAGAAGAAATGCAAGAAATGCAAGAAAATTAGGATGAGTATCAACAACTTGGTAAAAATACTAAAGAAAATAAACCTTAAAAAATAGAATTGACCTGAAAATTCACTGAAGAAAAGACCTCCCTAAAAAGCAGAATTGACTCATTTGAAAAGGGGATACTGGGAGTTGAAAGGGAGAACTTAAGAAGCAGAAGGAAGAAAAGAACTTAAAAAAGACTTAGCCAGATGAAAAAGAAAGCACAAAAATTTACTTAAGAAAATAATTCCTTAAAAATTAAAATTAGACAAGTAGAAGTTAATGAGTCCAAGAGACATCAAGAAAAAATAAAGCAAATTCAAAATAATAGAAAAAATAGAAGAAAATGTGAACTATCCCATCAGAAAAAAGCAAAAAACAAAACAACTGACCTGGAAAATATATTGGGAAGAGAAATTTAAGAATTATTTAATTACCAGAAAGCCAAGATCAAAGAAAGAACCTAGATATAAGATTTCAATAAATTATCAAGGAAAATTGCCCAATATCTTAGATTCAGAGGTAAAACAGAAATGGAAAGAATCTACTGTTCATGTCTTGAAAGAGATCCCAAAATGAAAACTACCAGGAATAGTATAGCTAAATTCCAGAGCTCCCAGGTCAAAGAGAAAAGACTTCAAGCAGCTAGAAATAATTGAAATATTGTAGAGCCAAAGTTAGGTTCACACAAGACTTAGCAGCTTCTATATTAAAGAAGTCGAAGACTTAGAATATGATATTCCAGAAGACAAAGGAGTTACAATTATAACCCAACAAAACTAATTATATTCCTAAAGGGAGAAAAGAATATTTAATGAAATAGAGGAATTTTAAGATTCCTTATGAAAAGACCAGAGCTGAATAGAAAATTTGATATTCAAAAACAAGACTCAAGAGAAGCATAAAAAGGTAAATACAAAAGAGTTATCATAAGGGTCTCAATAAAATTAAACTACTTACATTCTTACATGAGAAGATGATCCATGTAATTCCTAGGAACTTTATCATTCCTAGGGGAGTCAAAAAGGAATTTTCACAGACAGAGGGCATGGATGTGAGTTAGTTATATTAGAATAATTTCCAAAAAAATTAGAGGGTGAATTAGAGAGATACACTGGGAGAAGGGGGAAGGGAGAACTAGAATGGGAAAATTTTCTCACATAAAAGTGGTAAGGAAAAGCTTTTATAGAGAAGGGGAAAATGGGATAGCAGGCAGTATTTGAACCTCACTTTCATAAGAATTGATTCAAAGAGGGAAGAATATATATCTACATACACACAGTTGTATATAGAAATGTAAATTAATAGGAAAATAGGAAGGTGAAGGGATAAGAGAAAGGGGGGAGATGATAGAAGGGAAGACAGATTAAGGGAGGTGGTGGTTAGAAACAAAATAGACTTTTGAAGAGGGACAGGATAAAAAGAGAAAAAAAGAAACCGAAGAAAATAGAATGGAAGGAAATACACAGTAATCATAACTGTGAATGTGAATGAGATGAGCTCACCCATAAAGCAGAAGCAGAGAGCAGAATGAATTAGAAACCAGAATCCAACAATATGTAGGGCTTTTTTGTTTGTTTTTAACAAGATATTCTGGAAACAGAAATATGGCATGCAGAATTAAAATAAAAGTCTGGAACCGAATCTACTATGCTTCAGTTGAAATGAATAAAAGACAGAGGTGGCAATCATGATCTCAGAGAAAGCAAAAGCAAAAATAGACCTAGTTAATAGGGATAATCAGGGAAACTACATTTTGAATAATATCAAAAATGTTTACAGCAAGTTTCTCTTTTCTCAAATATATACTAAGTGTAGACCTTAGTAAAATTTATTAAAATAAGAATCATTTCCCAGTTGATATGCACAGAATATGAGCAAAAATATAAATGATCTGTTTTCAGAAGAAAAAACCAAAGGCATTTAGGGAAAAAATGTTCTAAATCACTATTGATTAGAGAAAGTCAAATTAAAACAATTCTGACATCCCATAGCTATCAGAAATGGCAAATGCTAGAGGATGAGGAGAAATTGGATACACTAATACACTGTTGGTAGGGTAGTGAACTGGTCCAGCTATTTTGAAGTAATATTTAGAACTAGGCCCAAACTTATAAAACTGTGCATACCCTTTGACCCAGAAATACCTCTACCAGTTCCTGCTGAACTCTACTGTCATCAAATATCATCTCTGACTCTCTGTCTCTCTGTCTCTTTCTCTGTCTCTCTGTCTCTCTCTCTCTGTCCACATACACACAGACATATTTTTATGAGCCTAGTGTGGATATAACTATGGTAAGCCTTTAAAAAATGCCTGCCCTCCCAAAGATATCTTGTCAAAAGGTTTCAGAAACCAGACTCAATTAATTTTGTTGTGATTTGACACATAGTTGAATCTTTAACAAGAAACCCGAATAATATAGCCTCTGTTTGTATAAGCACTTCTCTTTTTACTTTAGAGTTTTTTTTAATTAGTGTCATTTTATGAGCACTAGGGATATATGCCCCATTCTAGGTAGGAACTATACATCCTTTCAGGGACATCAGTTTATTGTATGTACCAGGAAAAGCAAAGATGTATTTGTTTAGAACCAAGAGGACTCAGTCCTTACTTTTAAGTTTTACTCACCGATAAAAGGCCAACTGGAGTGCCACCTGAATATAAGCATCTGGACTAGTCCTTTGTTTCTTAATGAATTCTTTCCCATAGTTTTCAAACTTATAAACAATGAAGTCAAGATTCTTCACTATCCTGAGAATAAAAAGAAAATGATTTTATAAATGCAATATGAGTTATATTTTCAATTCTTCAACATACATATCAATACTACCTCAATCTTCTCAGTTCTCATGGTCTACTCCTTCATTCTATTTCATCTATACATATCTGCAGACAGAGATGCCTCATGCATAAATGTTCTACTTCCATGTTAATGAACTTCAAAATTCCTTTATCTCAAAAGTTCTTAAACTGCTGTACATGAACTTATATTGTTTTGATAAGTATACTTAGATATAATTGGTTTCCTTTGTAATCTCATTTATTATATGTATTTGAAAACAATATTTTGAGAAGAATTCCATAGGCTTCACCATATTGCTATGGGTTCATTACCGAGAAAAGATTAAGGATCCTTGCTTTATGCAATCATAATCTTTTAATATTTCATCTTTTTCTCTGCCTTACATCCCTTAACCCTAATTCTATCATTCTCAACAAGATCTTCAATGACTTCACTGGTCAATTTTTCCCAGGTCATCAGCCCTAGTCATTGGTGAAACAATTCTACTCTGTACTATCCTCTACACTAAAATCCCCTGTCCCCTTGTTTTACTAAACCTGAATCATGATTTATTCCCACTGTTCACTACTTCCAACCCTATTCACTTGTTGGAAAATACTTTTCAAAGATAGAGAAAATAGAAAAAACTGTGCTGAATTGATCCATTTTAAATTTATATTACATAGTCTCAACTGGGATTTCACTGTATCAAGGCAATGATATCTCACTTCCCTAATTGATTCACTATTCCACTTGTAGCAGTGACCATTCCAAAGCTTTTCTACCTTCCTCAAAGCCTCCCATCACTCTCCTTTCCCTCACCATTTTGGCTGAGAGTCTTACTTCATAAATAAATGAAAAAAATGAAATATTATTCTAAGAGCTCCCTCTTTTCCCCCTCCTCTTCAGCTTACATCTCTCAAATGACTTCTCTCACTATCTCTTCCTTTATCCCTTTCTCACGAAAAGGTAGTCCTTTTTGCCAAGGTAAACCATTCTACTTTTCCAAGTTATACCATTCCTCTGTCCTTCCCTCTATTAGACACCCCCCTCTATTAGATCTGCTTTTTCACAATTAATTTCTCCCTACCTACTGGCTACTTATCTATAGCCTACAGACATACCCATTTCTTCTCCATCTTTAAAAAAATCTCTCATTTGATCCAACCATACTTGCTAGCTGTCATCCTATATCTCATTTCTGTGGCTAATTTTTTAGGAAAACTGTCTCCACTTTTATTCCTCTCATTTGATTTTAACTCCTCTATAGTCTGGCTTCTGAATATATTTCAGGTAAAACTGCTCTCCCCAAAGTTACTAATGATCTCATAATTGCTCTGTCTAATGACCTTTTCTCAGGCTCATCCTTCATGACTTCCTTATCTTTTGACACCATTGATCACCTTTTTTCTCTTGTATTTTCTTGTCTCTCTAGACCTCTCTAGTGACATGTTCTCTCCTGGTTCTTCTTTTCTAAATCCACCTCCCCAGTCTCCTCTGCTGGATCTCTGTCAAGGTCATACCCACTAACTTTGGGGTATTCCTCAAAGTTCTGTTTTGGTCTACCTCTCTTTTCCCTTTAGGTTACCTTGCTTGGTGATGTTAGGAATTCCCATGAGTTCAATTATCATCTCTACTCAGATGATAAATAGATCCGTTCTCTCTCCTAAATTCCAGTCTCACTTCATCAAGTAATTTTTGTGTATCTTGAATGGAAGATTATTGAGATCAGGGAATGTGTGTGTTTTTAAAATTGTATTTATTTAAGGCAATAGGGTTAAGTGACTTGCTCAAGGTCACACAGCTAGGCAATTATTAAGTATTTGAATTCAGGTCCTCCCGATTCCAGGGTCAATGCTCTATCCACTGCACCACCTAGCTGCTCCCCACACTGTGCCACCTAGCTGCCCCCAGGGAATGTGTTTTTCCTTGTTGCATTCTCAAAGTTTAGCATAGAGCTTGGTACATAGCAAGTATTTAATAATGCTTGATGAATGGCTGAATTCAGTGAGTATTAATATTGAATACATGTTATAAGACTACTTAACTTTGTGTAGGATGGTAGATGATATAATTTCTATACTTACAGGAATTGACATATCTGTAAGGGAGACAACATGTACACACGTGCAACATTCTATCTTCTGTTTTAACTACAGATGGTTTGCTTCTCCCTCCCTAAACCCCTCACCCCAAAATACTTATGGTTCTCAACTCTGTCTTGGCAAACATCTAGCTTCTTTTAAAATATAGCTCAGATTCTGCCTTTCAATGATCCTGCTAAATGATCACGTTGTCTCCCTTTTAAAATTACTTTGTATTTATCTTTCTGCTTTTTGTTGAGCTGTTTCAATCAACTGCAACTCTTTATGATCCTCCTTTTGGGGTATTCTTGGCAAAGATACTAGGATAGTTTGCCATTTCCTTCTCCAGCTAATTTTACAGATGAGGAACTAAGGCAAATAGGGTTGTGACTTGCCCAAGGGGTCATACGGCTAATAAGTGGAAGAGGTTGTATTTGAACTCATGAAGATGAATCTTCCTCATTCCAAGTCTGGTGTTCTGTTCCCTTTGAGAATTTTCAGTCAGCAACCTTTCCATGATTAAGTGTACAACTTTTTGTAAAGCTGCTTTTTATAATCATATTTAGAATTTTCACTTATCTACATTTAATATTTTAAAAATGTTTGTCATTGACATATATTTTATATCACCATAGTTTTTCCCAAAATTCTGTCCCCCTCCATAAGAGGTCTCTCATAAAACAAATAGTATTTTTAAAGACAAAAAAAGAAAGAAATCAGTAGAATTAATCAATACATTGAAGAAGTCTGAAAATATATGAAATGTATAACACTTATGGACCTCCCACCTCTGCTAAGGGATGAGGAGTTAGGGGAATAGAATTGTCTTCTTTTAACTATCCTTTCAAGTCATGATTATTCTTTATATTTTTATAGCATTAAATTTTGATTTTTTTGTTCTTCCCATTTACATTGCTATAGTCATGTGTGTATTGTTTTCAAGGCCTTGTTGGCTTCTTTCTGCATCAATTCATATAAATCTTTTCCATGCTTCTCTGTATTCCTCACTTGCATTATTTCATATAGCACAATACACTATTCCATTACGTCTATGTATCACAATTTGTTTAGCCATCTCACAATTAATGGGTATCTGATTTGTTTTCTATTCTTCACAAAAAATGGGGCTATGAATATTTTGATATATATAGGGGAATTTATTGATATCAGTGGTCTCTGGGTTAAAGGGCATGGACATTTTAGTCACTTTATAAAATGATTTCCAAAATGGTTGTTTTGATTCATGGTTGCATCATGATACTAGTGCATATTTTCTCACAATTCCTTCTGCATTATTGTTCTTTGTTGTAGTGACACTTCCCAGTTGTTTCAATGTTCATTTTTCTTGTTATTAGTTATTTGGAGCATTCTTTCATATGGTTGTTAAGAGTTTGCAAGTCTTTTGAGAACTGTTTCTTCACATCTTTGGGCCACTTATCAACTGGGGAATAGATTTTATTCATAAGTATGTATATAAATAACATATATATGTATTTATGTTTATGTGTGTATATGTACTAATTATTTATATCTCTTGGATTCAAACCCCTATCAAGAAAATTTGGTACAAAGATTTTCCCCCATTTAACCATTTCCTTTTTAATTTTAACTATATTAGTTTTGTCTTTTCAGAAGCTTTTCAGTTTTATGTAATTGAAGTTATCTAATTTATCTTTTGTAATTGTATCCTTTGGTTAGGAATACATATTATATATATATGTATATACATATACATATATATATATATCTGTGAAAATGATATGATAGACTTCTTTTTGTAATTTTTTATAGTATGAGTTTTAATATTAAGTTCATATACATCTACTTAGAATGTATTTTGAAATACAGTATAAGGTGTTGGCCTAAGCTTAATTTCTCCCTTTCCAGTTTTGCAAATAAGTTTTTTTAAATTGGAGAGTTTTGTCCTAAGCAATTTATATTTTCTGGGTTTTGAATTCTGGGCTATTTGTTTCTCATTCTTCCTTGTCTAGTCTAATCCATTATTCTGAGTTCTATTTTTAAACTAATACTGGTGGTTTTTGATGACTATTGGATTATAATTTAATTTGTAGTCTAGAAATGCTATTCCCTTTTAATTCCTACCTTTTTATTAATTTATTTAATATTCTAGAATTTAGATCTTCATATCTTTCCAAAAAGAATTTCGATAGTAGTAGTTTATCAAATTTTGTAAAGTATTTCTTTGGTAATTTGATTGGTATGGTATTAAAAAGTGTAAATTTACTTTGGTAGTTATATTGACATATCCCAATTATGAGCACTGGATATTCCTCTAGGTATATAAGTTGTTCTTTATTTCTTTAAGGAGCACATTGTGATCGAATCCAAACAAGTATTTTGTATGCTTTGGTAGATTGGTCCCTAGTTACAGTAGACATTTTGTACTTATTTGGAATGATATTTTTCTTTCTATTTTTAGTTCTTGGATCTTCTTCTTCTTATTATTATATAGAAATGCTTTTTGATTTCTGAGGGTTTATCTTGTAGCTTGCAACTTTGCTGAAGCTATTAATTATCTCAAAGCCTTGTTTAAATTTTCCTTAACAATCCTATTTTGTTTCTCTGAATTCCTTTAATTTTCATTTTCTGTGCCATTTATTTTTTCCCACATCATAAAAACATATTTTGTTCATATTCTGTACTGTATTGTTACTCAATTATTGCATGTGTTTTCATTTTGTCTCTTCAAATAGAAAATAAGTTTTTTTATTATAGTTTTTGTAATGAT
The DNA here is from genome assembly GCF_037893015.1 of Macrotis lagotis. Lineage (NCBI taxonomy): Eukaryota > Metazoa > Chordata > Mammalia > Peramelemorphia > Peramelidae > Macrotis > Macrotis lagotis. The sequence goes on along the minus strand of NC_133661.1, from coordinate 73,935,981 downwards.
AGACTCAAGATTAGAAACACAGTAGCCACTCAGTAAAGATTTATCAAATGAATCAATTTTAGCCAAAACCAATCATACACACTATCTTTGCTATATTGTGGAAGAATGGCACAACTCAGAATTCCCCATGGAGGGGGAACATATTTTACAAATTTTCCATTGAGCCATAAAGTCACAGAATTTTAGAACTGAAAGGAATTGTAGACAGACACAAGCCTGTGTTGAAGTCCCGTTAAAGTCTGATCAAGGTTCATTCCTTTTCCTGGGGTGTTAAATTACTCTGGAACTTAATTTAAGCAAATTGGAATAGCTTAGATTCAAATAACCTATTCAAACTAGTTGCTTATAACTCTCTGAATTCAGTGAATCATGTTCCCTGGGCTTTCCTATGTTCCCTCACATGAAACTTGCTTTTAAAAAAACCCAAACTACAACACCCCTACCATCACCATCATCTTTTGTATTTTATGTAAATAGTGACTACTTATTTCCTCAGGTGTTATAATTCACCTTTGATTTGACTGCATTAACATGAAGGGAACACAGTAATAAGAAGGATTGTAACAGTAATATTTGGGGACTTCCAAAATGCCTCAAACTAAGAGGCAAAAAAAAAAATCAATGAGGATACAGAACAATCACTCTAAGGAAATCCAAAGATTCTTCTCACCGTTGAAGTTTATCTGCTGATGATGCCAGATGTCCCTGAATTTCTGGGGAGCATTTCCATCTCAGTCTTCTGGGAGCAGGAAGCTCACTGACAGAATCAGCTCTAACTAACTTCTTTGAGCTCTCTTTCCTGTAGGCACAAAGAGAAAGGTATCATGACTTCTAATCTTTAATGAATTGGTTAATAATAACTCCCTTTTATTTCTTTCCTTTCTGGAATTGTTTTTATCTTGCAAATATTTATTTGCAAACTCACAGTGGTTTTGTTTCTAAAAGTTGCAAACTTTTCCTTCCATATCATAAGACATATATAAATAGTGACATTTTTAATCATAAAATTGTGTCCAAATTACTCATGTCAGTTTAAACATAATAAACTTGGCTTAATTTTTTATCATAAGATTTGTAGATAGAGCACTACCTCATAGTTTGAAAAAACCTATAACCATATTAGAGAATCTTTATTCAAGTGAAGATCACTGACTCCTAGGGAAACCTAAGAGCCCTGCAGAAACACACACACACACACACACACACACACACACACACACACACACACACATACACAAATAGAGCTTTGGAGTTAATGTTCTAGAAAAAATATAAAACATTATGCATAAATATTGACAAAGTCACAGAATTTTGGGTTTTAAGGCAACTTAGAATGTCATCTCACCCAATGCCTCAAATAATGCAAGAGGTTTTCTTCAATAACACTGACCAAAATGTCACTACCTCGCAAGAGACCTAGTCCATTTTCAGATTTTTTTAAATTTTTAGGAAGTTCTTCATTTCTGATGAACTTAAATATACCTCCTTCTAACACATGACCATTTAGCAGATACAACAAAAAAAAATAAAATAGAGATCTGTTGTACTCTTTTGTACTACTAATAATACTTCAAAGATGCCAGTCTCTCTACCACCTAGCAGATAATCTTCAGGAAGAGTTATGACTTGACAATTCAATGCTATGTGGCAAAACTGAGAATGAATTAATCTGAGTTTTTCTTGACTGATCCTCAGACTATTGCTCATTCCTACAAAGATCATTGGGTATTTGGACATCTTGAAGGATAAGATTCATATTTATGGAGGTCTTGGAAAAACTGATAAGGCACAGAGATTCTAGATTTGGGAGGAGTCATCCTTTTGGGAGGATCCATCCTTCCTGGGATGTCCTCCTGGACATACCTTTTAGTAGGTGGGTCTGATATCCAAACCCATTCTAAGTTGAAGGCCACTCCCTTCCTTTGATGGACAAATCAGAAGTAGCTTTTCAGATCCTACCTGATAGTGAAATGGTATTTTAAAAAAAATCTTTCAAAGCTTCATCCTTGGGGGGTTTTAGCTCTCTAGTCAGACACCCTATAACATATGCCTGCACAGTCAGTGAATTTATAAAAATGTTACAGTTGTGTATGTTAATCCGATCTGTTTTGCTCTTTCTTATAGCCAAACCTTAAAGGTTAATGTTTGTCCTTTAATAGTACAAACTCTGAGGGTTAACACATATTTAATCTGATAATTATTTTTTAAGGTCAAAACTCATGAATAACCCCTCCTCTCTATTCACAAACAATCTCTAGAGTTTGGTTTATACTCCCTTCACAGAGCCATTTGGGCCACTTCCATGGCATGCTGGCATACAGAAGCTGAGGTCCCTCAATCAGCTGACAAAATAATTTTCCTAAATTATAGGTTTAACTTTGCCACTCCTCTACTCAATAAACTCCAATGGTTTCCTTCTATCTCAAACCAAGCTCTCCTATTTGACTTTCAAAGCCCTTTAAAAGATGGACCCAATCTACCTTCTATTCCAATCATATACTGTGCTCCTTCCCACAATTTATATTCCAGGGATACTGGCATTTTGTCTGTTGCTCATGTATAGTAATCCAGCTTCTTTTTCTTGTCTCTTGTCCCCTATTCTCCATACTTCCTCTTCACCTCTGCATCTTGGCAGCCCTAGTTTCCTTCAAAATTTGCTTAAGGGCTACCTTCTACATAAAGCTTCTCTTGATCTCCACAGCTGATAATTTTCACCTTCCAATTTACCTTATATCTATTTTTTTCTCCACAATTTGTGGCATACATGCATGCATATATACAAATATGTATATATATACATATATATATCCATGCATACACACATCATGTACACACACACACACACACACACACACACACACACACGCACATATACTTTTTTAGAGAGAATATAAACTCCTTGACAGATGGGATTGCTGAATTTTTGTCTTTGGGTTCCCCAAAATCCTAGAAATGGCAGTACCAGAAGCCCACTGGTTTTTCTTCTAGCCCAGCCCTCCAAATCATTATCTAGAAAAATAGGCAGGAAAGGGTCAGTTATCTATCAATTGGGTAACCTGAGAGAGACAGGAGGCCAACCATAACTGGCAAGTCAAATCACCTATCTATACCTACACCATGATCTCCATTTCCCCTTGAATATGATGGAGAAAGCTCAGGACCCTGAGTCTAGAAGCCTTGAGAATGGCCATGCCTCTAAACCACCAGCTCTAGTTTCTAGACCAGTCCCCTGAAGCCATCTTGGAGGAAAGAAGGGGCATACTTCTAGCAAGATTGGGTGCACCTTCCTTAACATCATCAGCAGTTTCTGCTCACCAACTGACACCAATAGGAATGGCATCACTTCCCAGACCACCAGCCCTACCATCATCTGGGGAAGCAACTCACATAGATAAAACACCAGACATCTCCTTCATCTGCCAACTAGATGCTACATACAGGGAAGCAAAACCAGCCTAACTGAAGTACAATGGCTCTCTAAAGGAGAGACAGAAGACATGTTCCAGACAAATCAAATCACCACCAACATGAATGCTGTTTCGCCTTAGACCTTAACAGGACCCTCCACCCCAGTCTTGAAAACCAGGGTCCTGGGAAGAGTACTGCTTCCAGTGTAATGTCCTCAGATACCATCCTAGGCAGTCACTACCCCAGTGGTGATGCAGCCTGGGCACTGCTCCCAGAAAGGAAAGTTCCTGTCTCCAGAGTTCTTAGACTTGTCAAATAGTTTAGAAACTGATGTGATTTTATCAGTGGAAATGATATTAAAGAAAAAGCTGCTGTACCTCAAGGACTATGGGACTTTTTCATCTGACTTGCAGCTGAATGTGTTATCATCCACCAGTAGAATGTGAAGTCTTTTCATGAGACAATCCCTATTCTCAAGGAGCGTACATTCTAATTTATATTTGCATCCTGAAATTTAGCAGTGTTTGACAATATTTAATAACAGCTTTTTTCATCCATTCATTCTTCATTCATGCATTTGTTGTTTACCTAGCCCAGTGCCTGACTATAGAAGGTGATTAATAAAGCTCTTTCAATTGATTTGTTAATAGACTTGAAATTCATTTTATCTAACTGTGTCCAGTCCACTTGTTTCTGCTCAGTCAACCAAGCCACACTACCGCTGCTGCAGCCATGATATCCAATCTATTTGTAACTCCAGCTTCCACCACTGTGAGTCTACTTGGGCTTTGATTGGTGAAAATATACTTGCTGCTACCCATTTCAGGCCTGATTCACCACTTCCTAATCATTTCTCTTCCTCTATTTTTTCCCAGTTCTAGTTCTGGGAACAGTTACCAAATCAACATTGCCATTCCTGAAAAGAATATGTCTTTTTAAAAAATTATTTATTTATTTTGAATTTTACGATTTTCCCCCTAATCTCATCCCCCCCCCCCAACAAAAGGCAGTCTATTAGTCTTTACGTTGTTTCCATAGTATACACTGATCTAAATTGAGTGTGATGAGAGAGAACTCATATCCTTAAGGGAAAAAAATAAAGTATAAGAGATAGCAAAAATTACATAAAAAGATAATGGCTTTTTTTTTAAATTAAAGGTCTTTGGTCTTTGTTTAAACTGCACAATTCTCTCTGGATACAGATGGTATTCTCCAATGCAGATATCCCCAAATTGTGCCTCAATGTTGCACTGATGGAATGATCAAGTCCATTAAGGTTGATCATCACCCCCATGTTGTTGTTAGGGTTTACAGTGTTCTTCTGGTTCTGCTCATATCTCTCAGCCTCAGTTCATGCAAATCCTTCCAGGTTTGCCTGAATTCCCAACCCTCCTGGTTTCTAATAAAACAATAGTGTTCCATAACAGACATAAACCACAATTTGTTCAGCCATTTGATGGACATTTACTTGATTTCCAATTCTTTGCCACCACAAACAGTGCTGCTATGAATATTTTTGTACAAGTGATGTTTTTACCCTTTTTCATCATCTCTTCAGGGTACAGACCCAGTAGTGGTATTGCTGGATCAAAGGGTATGCACATTTTTGTTGCCCTTTGGGCATAATTCAAAATTGCTCTCCAGAAAGGTTGGATGAGTTCACAGCTCCACCAACAATGTATTAGTGTCCCAGATTTCCCACATCCATTCCAACATTGATCATTGTCCTTTCTGGTCATATTGGCCAGTCTAAGAGGTGTGAAGTGGCACCTCAGAGATGCTTTAATTTGCATTTCTCTAATAAGTAGTGTTTTAGAACAATTTTTCATATGACTATTGATTGCTTTGATTTCCTCATCTATAAATTGCCTTTGCATATCCTTTGACCATTTGTCAATTGGGGAATGGCTATTTTTTTTTTGAAAATTTGACTCAGTTCTCTGTATATTTTAGAAATGAGTCCTTTGTCAGAAACATTAGTTGTAAAAATTGTTTCACAATTGACTAAATTTCTTTTGATCTTGGTTACAGTGGTTTTATCTGTGCAAAAGCTTTTTAATTTAATGTAATTGAAATTATCAGTTCATTTTTAATAATGTTCTCCATTTCCTCCTTGGTCATAAATTGCTTCCCTTTCCATAGATCTGACAGGTAAACCATTCCTTGATCTCCTGGTTTGCTTATAATATTGTTTTTTTTTTTAATGTCTAAATCCTGTATCCATTTTGCCCTTATCTTGGTTTAGGGTGTGAGGTGTTGGTCTAATCCCAGTTTCTGCCATACTAACTTCCAATTTTCCCAACAGTTTTTATTGAAGACAGAGTTTTTATCCCCAAAGCTGTACTCTTTGGGTTTATCAAGCTGCAGATTACTATAATCATTTCCTGCGATTACACCCAGTCTATTAAAAAAGAATATGTCTTAAGACTTCCCTGTCCAAGAAACTCCTCCCTAACTATCAATCCTCTATATTTGTAATTTTTTCCTATTATAATGTAAGCTATGTGAGGGCAGGAACTATCTTTCTTGCTTGTGTTTGCTTAGTTCAGTTATTGATTTAATAAATATGTTTTCATTCATTCATGTCATTAATTCATGGGAGAATTACTAATTATAATTTATATTTTGTATATCATCTTAAGGTTTATTAAATACTCTCCTTACAGCATTCTGTGAAGTAAATAGCATGAGTTTTATCATCACATTTTACAGTTTAGGAAATTGAGTGATTAATGATTTTCCTATGATCACACAGCTTGCCAATTTTTGAGTCAGAATTTTAACCAAGGTGTTCTGACTTTTTATATCCAGCATCCTGGCCACTTAAGAGAGAGAAACAGAAGTGGAAATGTGACAATAATGAGAATGGGTAGGGAGATGTAGAAACTGAAACAAATGAAAAATATTCCTCAGAGAAAGACAAATGTAAAGCCACACAAGGAGTAAAATAAACCAAGAATTTTAAAGACAGAACCAGAGACTACTTTGTTGACTTCCTGAACTGTGTTCTTCTACCCGCCTCTATTCCTCCCACACTTTTAGGTTTTTAAAAGGAGCCTCCTGGGTCATACTAATAGAAAAAGAGGGAGAAAAGAGAACAAAAGTGCTGTTCAATTGGCCTCTATGTTCTAGTTTTTCCAAAAGGTAATGTAGTCTTGTCTCATGGCCAGGAAGAAAGATAGATCCACAAAGGATTGTTGTCATCCACAATTGCCTCGTTTTGAAATATTCTGGAGGGAGGGATCTTAAACCTTCTAACTTTCAGTTCTGTCCAATTCAGTAAACATTTTGTATGCATTTACAATGTGAAAAGGTACTGAGAACACAGCCACATAACAAATTGCTTCAGTCTCCAAGTAACTTACATTGTAAGTCCTTGGAGCACTAAAGTCTGATTTTTAGAAAACATTCTGGGGTAGGAAACAAACTCTCTCTCAAAGACTAACTGACATGCATTTCATAAAGGTACTTGATACACTTTACAAGTTCTTCCTGTGTTTCTCTGAAACCATTCATTTTGTCATTTCTTACAGCACTACAGTATTCCATTACCTTAATTTACTACTATTTGTTTCACTAGTACTTGATTTATGAGCAACCCCCCCCATGTATACAGTAACAATAAATTGTTTTAAGAATGACTTTGAGCAAATAAGTTATTTTGACTATTATAAATGCCCAAATTAACAATAAGAGACACATGAAGAAAGATGTTATCTGCATCTAGAAAAAGAAGTGATAAATAAAAATATATCTAAAAGAATATTATACCTATTTTATCTAATGTGACCATCTGTAGGGTAGGATGGGGAGGAAATTATAATGATAATTTTTTTATAAATTTAAAAGGAATAGCAAGTTGTACAAAGTAGATTTTCAGTTTCATGTGCAATCTTTTTTATTATATTTATTATAGAAATGCATGTTTTATTCCATAAATTAAAAATAAAATAAACTATTAAAAAGTATAAAAATGGACAACTTTGAAAGACTTTTTCTGATTAGTATAATGAGCAGCTTATTCCAAGGAAGTAACAAAGAAGGTGATGGATTCCATATGTAGAATGAGATGTGCTTTTGTGGATATAGCAAATATAGAAATTTAGTGGAGTTTTGTGTGTGTGTGTGTATGCATAATGCATTTATACAAATGTGTATTGTATACATATATAAACAAAACCTTTGTGACACATATAATATTATGATTATATACATTATGTTACAATTATATACATTATGTTTCTTTTCTGAAGGGGTAAGGAGAGGTGAAATAAAATAAATGCTTATTGATTGAAAAATAAAATAAAATTACCTTTAATATTTTGTTTTCTTCGGAAGCTTGAGAAATAATTTTTTTTAAATGGTACAAATTCTAGGGAAGGAATCTTTAACCCTCTTTTCTCTGAGGTGACCACCATTAGTTATTCCAAAAGATAATAATGAAAAAATAGACCTTGTATTTCAACAGGACCTTTGTTTTGAGATACTGTGTAATAAAGTATCATTTCTAGTTTATTTTGGGTGGAGTAATTATAGGACCACAGATATAATTTTTATTTCCTTCAAGTGCATGCTCAATAAATTCTTAAAGATTTATGGATGGACATCTGAAGCATGTTAAGAAGCAAGTAGTTTATCATTACTTCTCTGGAGAGAACAGTATAACCAAGGCATGGGGGAGGTTTGGAGCTGGGGACAAAAGTAGAAGGAAGAAAGGATTCTGATGGGAGATTGGGGAAGGAGAGGATGCCATACTCTAACCATGATGTTTGCTAGAACTTGTGCTATTCTGCACAAAAGTTCTAAAGGAAATTCTGAAGATTTGCAAGGTGCTTTTTATTTAGGGACATCTGGCCACTTATTTTACTGATCAGATAATTTTTGAGCATTCTGATAACCCTTTTGGGGGCATCTGAATATAAGTTAAAATTTATATTATAGAAATAAAATATCTAGATAAACATATTTTATGATTTTAGGGTTTAGAAGAAGGAGAGAAATATTTTTCTGTCAGCATTGGTTAGGGGGATGGATTTCAGATAGGACTTAGATGCAGTAGTGACAAGCTTAGAACTATAGATCTTTAGAAAATTCTAGGTTCTTAGTGTTGGAATTAACTTCTTAAAATAAATATATTTCTTTTATTTATTTTGGAGAGTTTTGGAGTATGGAATAATATATGTTTGTTCTATGTTTGTTCCTGCCCTCTTGAGTAAAGGATAGGAAGATGACATAGGTAAGGAAGCAGGCAATAATCTTCTGGGAATCTATGAGCAGAGTACTAAGTGGGTAGTGGCCCAAGTGGTTGAGCATGTGTAGTGAATTTTAAATTAGACCAAAAGACTAAAGCCCAAGAAGTCAAAAGTGCAAGAAGTCAAAATAAGCCATAGAACTAGAAGGGGAAAAAAAGACATGATTCTCCAGGAAAGGGATGAAGAGGAAAGTAACTACAGGCTCTGGTCATGAGGTGCAAGCTGTGGGATTGAACCTGGTGAGAAGTTTTGATGGCCAGTTAGACTAGAATAGAATTTTGAAGACTATGAGTCACCCAACTTTGCACTGGGGAGACTTGGTGGACATTACAAGATTCTTTGTATCATAATATTATCTATGGATTAATTCTTTTCTTGTATATAAACCCTTGAAAAACTCAGTTGGATGCTAGAATATACAACAAAGGAATAGAGAAGAGAAACAGGTATTAAAGGGAGGACATTAAGAAAGAACTGAAAGCTATTTCAGGGTTCTAGGGTTGGGATGAGATTATGGTACAGACCACGGAGCTCCCAACTTCTCAGGGCTTAAGTTTTTAGGAAAGGTAGCTTCAAGGACACATTTTCCCCTTCCCAAAAGGGGAAAGGTGTAGGTAAGATTCCTTTTCCTATAGAAACTGTGCATTCTCACTTCACCTCTGTGTCTTATAATTCCAGGTTTGTTTCAGAGTTAAACTTATGTCATCTATTGCATGAGATGTTCCCTGATTCTCCCCAGCTGGTATTTTCATCCCCCTAACTTACCTTTTATTTATGTTGTATATCAAACCACTTGGGGGAGCTTGTGAATGAGTTTAAGCCCTAGAAGCATCACTTGATTGTTATGGTGGAGTCATTTTGCCAACTGCACATTCACAGTTCAACTGTCTTTACTGCTCAATGGACAGCATCCCCACTATCCTCCCTCCTTAGAGGTTAAGTTTTGCAGCATGGCAAGAAAGCCTTAAGTCATTCTCATTGAAATGTCAGTTTTTACTTCCCCATAACATAGTGTTTCTGACTTGCTTCATTATTTAACCCAAAATAAAGAAATCAAGGGTATATTTCAGATACTTTTGTATGACTTGGAAAGCTAAACATTCTCACCTTTTACCTCTCTTGGCTCAAACCCCAATTCAGTGCAGCTGAACAAATATGTATAATCTCTGAAAAGATACCCTCCCCTCTGCCCACTCCTTACTTTCATCTATAGATCTACACATTAAGTAAATTGGGGTCATTTTGTTGTAAACCAACAGTTTTTTTTATCACAGGTAAATGGCTCAAGGCAGGAAATAAACATTTGGAAAAAAGAGCTCTACTTCCAACCTAGACTGCCTCACCTTCATTGTTAGGCTGCTGTGCTTGTGTGGCATCTTCACTGCCTCCCATCTCCCCTGAGATAAGATTTTTGAAACATGAAGAAAAATTCTAAGCCATTCCCACAAAAGCAATGTTTATTTCACCATGAAACAATGCTTTTGGGTTGCTATCTCCTTTTTTTTTCCAAAGGAAAGGCATCAAAGGATATCTCAAGAATTTTACAAAGCTTTCAAAAGTCAAACACTGACCTCTCTTCCCACATTGCCCTACTTGGCTCAACCTCTAAGTCAGCTCAATCAACAAGTGTTGCACATCTCTGAAAGAGCCAGTCCTCTCTTCTATCTATGTGAAATCTGTGAATTAAGGAAACTACCAAAACAGTCTTGTCCATTTTGTTGCTCATCAACAGTTTTATCACTGATATAGCTTAAAATTTAGCAGAAAAGAAAAGAAGGAAGAGGGTTGGATTATCTGCCTATCCTCCTATCACAACTTGGATGAGCAAGGCAGAGTCAGTCCAGGGCATTCTTAGAATGTCCTCATTATTCATCCTGCAGATCACTGATCCTCTTAGCAGCTGCTTGCAATGGCTCCCAGTGACTTGCTATGGTTTCTGCCTTCTTTTCCCCACAAACTCTTTAAAGTTTAAGGGAGTTTATCTCAGGTCAAATCCAAGACCACTGGAACTTGGGGAATACTGGGGAAAACCTATTAACCAACCAGCTGGCAGCAAACTGATTCTCATCTCTACCAATTCATGATCGTTCCACTATGAGTGAGGTCCAAAAGTTGGAATATGTGTATACATGTCACACATGTATCTGCATATGTATATATGTATATGTCTGTATACATATGCTTATATATTTATGAATCATAAATATATTTGTGATATCTCCTCTGATTCAATGTAAACTCTTTGAGAGTAGGGACTGTCTCATTTACATCTTGTTATGCTCAGAATCTTGAAATGTGGTAGGTGCTGAATAAATGTATGCTGATTGATTTTTTTCATAAATCTATGTCTAGCTATGTCAGTCCAGTTGACCTCAAAAGCAGAAACTAAATTCATCCTATTAAATTTAAACATTAGTTCCTATTTAGCATTCTAGCCCATTCAGATCTTTTGAGGCCCTAATTTTTGTAGCTATGGCGTTTTCATATTACATTGCTTAATGAAATTTGAATGTTTTTCATCTTTGCCTTCATCATAAGCTCCTAATAAAAATAATGTTTAGAACAGAGCTCTAACTTGTGATGAGGTTGATAGTAATCCATTAATTAGCCTTATTTGTGTCAGTTGTTCAATCAGTTCCAAATCTACCCAACTTTTAAATTCTAATCCAGTTCACCTGTCTCCATCTTCTCTACAAGGATGTCAGAAATGGTTTTTGTTAAAATCCTTGAAGAAATTCAGTTATATGGTCTGTATCATTTTTTTGATCTATCATCTAATGATCCTGTCAAAATACTAGATGACATTACAGTCCAGTCCAGTTGGCTCATAATTATCCTTTGATGGCTTATAATGGTTACCATTTCACTTTTTTAAGTGCCCATAAACTGTATCTTTAATAATCCATTGGAGAGTGTTTTTTTTTCTAGGAAGGACAGTCAAACTTACTAGTCTAGAATTTGCAGAATAAACTTTCCTCTCCTTTTTTGAAAATTGGGACATTTGACCATCTCTGGTCCTACAGCACCTCTTCCATTCTTTATGATTATTCAAAGTCTAATTTTCCTATTTTACAGATTAAAAACAGAGGTTCAGAGAGCCCAGATGATTCATCAGAGTCCAAGAGTTAGTCAGATGTATTGAGTTTCAGTACTCAGAACAGCAAAATGACTTGTTTCTAGCAAAACTTCTTGGCAAAGATGTAATAAATAACTGTTAAACCAGTGTTGAAGAGGCACACAGATCCAACTTCCTGGTACTAAAAAAATATTAAGGCAATGCAGAATTTTGAAATAATAATAGAAATTAAAACAAACCACTGTTTGCTTCTCAAGTCACAGTGGTAATTATATTAAAATTTATTTGTCCTATGTTTTAACAAAGTAACTGAAATCACTCCAGTGGCTTCAGTGATGTTTTGTCTGCTTTTTTTCCCCTAGAGACATAACATTAGTCCTTTAAAGGAGGAGTATTATTTTCTACAAGTTTCTCAATTTATTTTACCTTTACCTTTCATCTTATTTTTCATCGCTCTCATGATCATAGAATATGCAGAGCTGTAAAGCACCTTAAAAATAGTTTGTACAACCCTTTCCTTTTAGACCACATCACCTAATCATTGTCAAATAATTCAAACCCAAGTTTTATAACTCCAGATCCAGGCTGCATCTAGCCCATTTTCTCCAGTGTACTAACCTGCTTGATACATTTGATGTATTCTGTGCCTAATATGTCTAATATATTGTTTATATTTAACAAATGCTAAACAATTTAAAATCACCCCTCTCTCCACTTCAATATTTATCTCCAGGTTTTTATTTTATTAGGAAGGATGCAATTAAGTTATCAAATTTAGGAATTCTGGGTCAACTCTATGTAAGAGAATAGAATCACTGATTCTCACAATTGGAAGGGACCTCAGGGACCATCCAATCCAACCTATTCCTGAATAGGTCTCCACTGTACAATGTTCCAAACCAAGGGCCTTCTAGTTTTTGCTATAAAATCTCTACTAAAGGGAAACCAGTCTCCTATGTAAGGCCATTCAATTTTTGATAGGTATAATTGTTAGGAAGTTTCCCTATATACTAATTATAATTTTACACCCATTTTCAGAGTCTAGCTTAGTACTATGTATATGCTAAGATATCTATTATTCATTAAATTGAATTGAACCACTCCTAGCTAAGTCTATTGGGGCTAAGGAAAACAAATCCAATCCTTTTTCCTCCATAGGTCTTTCAAATACTTGACTTCACTTTAGCAAGACAAATATTTATTAAGGTCCTAAAAGATCCAAATTCCATACTAGATACTAGGAATACAAAAACAGTCTTTGCCTTCGAGAAGTTTTCATTCTACTGGGGGATATAATATGCACTTAGATAAGGAAATAAAAAGGAATTTCAAGATAGGGAGAGAATGAACAACCCTGAGGATCAAGGAAGAGCTCATAAAGGAATTGGTACCCAAGCTGCTAGAATGTCATAAATGGGAAATGGATGTAGGCCCAGTTGGCAGGGCCATAGATGACATGAAGATAAGACTGGAAAGTTAGATTAGAGTTGAAGATTTAAATACTAAGCATAGAAGTTTGGTTTTTTTTAATAGAGGAAATAGGGAGCCACTAAAACTTCTTGAGTAGAATAGTGAAAATAGAATAGATCTACAATTTGGAGAACTTATCTTGGCAACTGTATGGTTTAGAGATCAGCTAGGAGGGAAGGAACAAGACCTATGATGTCATAGGAAATAAGTATAGGGATTCTATGAGGAAATTCTCCAATTAGGAGCTTCTCTGCAATTTATAGTCTAGGGACCTGGCACACAGGTTAAGTTATTGGCCCAGGATCTTACAGCCAGTGTAAGAGTGTAGAGTAGAACTTCCTGACTGACAGATCCTTTAAATATGGAACAGAAGGCTTTATATTTCCTCTTCAAGATCATAGGAAACCCTTGGAGTTTCTAGAGGAAGGGGTGTTGTGGTCAAACCTATGATTAGAAAGATAACTTGGAGAGTTAGTCAGAGGGTAGCTTGACATAGAGACTTGAGGCAGGGAATCCAATAAGAAAACCATTGCAATGGGCCAGGAGAGAAAGAATAGAGGCCTGGATTAACATGGAAACTATGTGAGTTGGGCCTACATGTAAGACGTGTTGTAGGTAAATTTTTTTTTTAGGTTTTTGCAAGGCAAACGGGGTTAAGTGGCTTGCCCAAGGCCACACAGCGAGGTAATTATTAAGTGTCTGAGACCAGATTTGAACCCAGGTACTCCTGACTCCAGGGCCAGTGCTTTATCCACTACGCCACCTAGCCGCCCCTGTTGTAGATAAATTAATTAGATATAAGGGGTGAGGACTGGAGGATGACACCAATAGTGCCAGTCTGGGTGATTGGTGAAATGTGGCATTTTTAGCACAGAGAACTTTAATGTGGGGTCTGAATCTTTGAGTAAGTCAACAAAAAGGAAAATCTCAAAGATGCTGCTTAGGAATTTTAGAAACAAGTCTTTGGTTTCTCCAAATTAGATTGTTAAAAGTAACCCTGAAGAAAAACCTATCAAAACTCTGTTATATAAGAAAGTAGAGCTTTGCAAGCTTATAGGGAAAGATAGTCCCAGCCTCAAGAAGTTGCTATTTTAGTGCAGGAAGGCAATACTTAAAAAGGAGGCCCAAAATCTCGGAGTGGAGGTGGAGGAAAAGGAGGAGGAGGAGGAGGAGGAGGAAGAGGAGGAGGAGGAGGAGGAGGAAGAGGAGGAGGAGGAGGAGGAGGAGGAGGAGGAGGAGGAGGAGGAGGAGGTGATGATGATAAAAAAGGTGATTGAGAGGATGGTGACCAGATCCAGAGAATGCAGGATGACTGGTCTGGAGTTCTGGGAAGAACTTTCCCCAAAGGGAGAAGGTCTCTTCAGGAACAGCTGAAATGTCACTATGCTAAAAGACTGGAGAAGGAGGGATGACTGGTGACTAGAGTGGCAGTGGTCCAGTTCTCATTCCAAAGAGGCAGTGTGATTTATAGGGAAGGGCACTAGATAGGAACACAGAAGGCCTGAGACAGAATCCCAACTCCACCACTATCTATATGATTTTAGGCAACTCTCTGGGCTGCTGTTTTTTCATCTGTTAAATGAAGAGTTTGGCAGAGATGATCTCTAAAGCCCCACTTCCAGTTTCAATCATGCTAACTAGATAATCTTGCCATGCTCCAATACTCTTGTCCAAAGTAATCTCCTGAATTTGCTATGCCAAATTTCTAAAATTCAACCACTAAAGATTCATTCCTTTGAGTTAAGGAATTATATCTTCAGAAAGCCCCTTTTAGAATTCAAATATCCCTGGAAGAGATACTTTGTTATCGACCATAACATTTTAGGGCAAAATTGTTTTTGAGGTAAGAACTACTTTCTTTGGATGTTCCTAAGAATAGTTGACACCAGAGGAAAAGGAAGTTTTGTGGAGAACAAACATTTATTAAGTTCCTACCATGTGCCAGGTTAAGTACATTACAAATATTTTTTATTTGATCCTCATAACAACATTATGAGGTATGTGTTACTGTTGAGGCAACTCAGACAGACTTTTCTGAAGTTACACAGCAAGCATCTGAGGCTAAATTTGACCTCAGATTTTTTTTTCTGAGTCCAGCCCCAGGATTCTGTCCACCATCCCACTCCCCTGCCTTATGGATGGCAAAGAGAAAGGGAAGGTCAGGATCATGAGTTGTGGCCCGAAGATAAATACATAAACATAGTATCTATGTAACAATATAGTCTAGGGAAACAGGAAGAGCTTGTGTGGAAGTATGGCTTGGGAGAATAATACTATATTATCTTTCTTGTGTCCTAATGAGATTATTCTCATTCATTTAATTAGGAAAGAAACTGAGAGGCAGATAGGCTAAATGATTAAGAATGCAAAGTTTATGACTGCTTCTCATTTTGGGAGTGAGGGCAGAGCATAAACAGTCAAAAGGAAAGGGAAAATGAAAGGTCTGAAGATGCCTGTACAGCAAAATAGGATCTTAAATATCCAAGGAAAAAGGGAGGCTATGGCTATTTCAATTTTAACCATTAGATAGATCGGTATGATAAAAACTGAGGATCTTAAATAGAAATTGCTGCAACTTATAGTTTTTGGGATTTGTATAAATGGTACACAAAATTCACCTCAAATCATTTTTTTTTTTTTAGCAAGACAGAGACTACTCACAGAACTTACTTAGAGTTTGATCCATCTGGGAGATGCTCATTTTAATCACTTGTGCCTCTAACTAGGTACAAAGCTTAATCGATTTTGCAGGTACTTTCAATTCTGTCTAAATATTGGTACCTTGGAACAAAACCCCACCTACCCCAACCTAGTTGCTGCTCTTACTTCAGATAGTCTACAGACTCTAGAGCAAGAAGGCATGAACCAGAGAGAATCACTCTGAATTTAAAGAGGTTAAGGGAAAGATAATTTAGTAAATCAGCCAATACCTGCTATATATTCAGCCCTAGGCTAGGCTGTATTGTTTGTTTCTTGGGGATTGAGTGGCATAAAGAGATAAGAGAAGAATAAGGCACAGTTTAGGATTATTTTTATTGTGGTTAAAGGGAAGAGATTTCTCAGACTGTATCTTCATTTAGGGAGGGAGGTGAATAGGATAATTAATGAGGCTATGAAATACAAACATTTCACTTAACTGGTTTCTTTTTTCCAATCCTACTCTTAATAGGCATAGAATTAGAAACCTACCATAATTTCCCATTGTTTTTAAATTGTTTCAGTGTGTAATAGGTGTCCACTATCTGTTATTCCATTAAAATGGATTATATGGTGGTGGCTCAGGAGTCCCCCTGAGTTCAAATCCAGCCTCAGACACTTAATAATTACCTAGCTGTGTGACCTTGGGCAAGCCACTTAACCCCACTGCCTTGCAAAAACTTTTAAAAAAATGGATTATATGTATTTATGTGTGTATATTTAGGAGGATTTCATCACTCTAGGAAATAACAAGGGTAGAAATTCTTTGCACTGATATATTAATACCAATCAACAACATCTGTCATTTGGTGGGGGAAGAAGGGAATCCAGAGAGATTAAGTGGCTAAAATACTTTCTAGATTGTCTACAGCACCGACTTCTTGTGTTCCAGACTAGGCTGCAGGAGGATCTTGTTCTTTTATTTTAAAAAAATGAGTTTTATGAATGCCTTACTTTTCTGTATGATCATTTTTGACATAATGAGCTTCCCTTCTTTCCCTCAATTGAACCCTCCCTGGTAACAAAGAAAGGCAATTTTCCACCAGTGTATACAGTGACCACATCTGTCTATGAAGTATTTTGCCCAGACAGCCTCTACCTTTTACCTTGAGTAGGGAGGGAGATTCACAGTGGATTTCCCAGTGGGTTCTCCAGGGCCATTATTGGTTTTTCATCACTAGAGTTCATCTTGGTTATCTTTTTTCTCTGCATACCAGAGATTCGATGGTATAGAAGGGTTTTGTGATCAGCTGATTTTTCTTTTGCCCCCAGAGTCTGCTCGTGGCTGAGTTTTGGAAAATTAGTGCAGAACCATTAAGGTACAATATCCTATTAAGAAAAGAAAACTCACATGTGTCTGAGCAGATGTTCGATGCACTGTACCAGGACGATTCCATCAAATGGGGAATGTTCACAGACCGTGCCACAGACTCCATCTCGACCCACCACAAACTGGAAGGGGAAATATGCAAAGTCACAAGGTGTCCAGAGGGTGCTTGCTGTTTTAGACTCCATAGCATGATCGAATCACTATTTGGGCTGGCTGGGTTAGGATGCCAACAAGCACCACTGACCTTTGGGGTGTAACTCTTTCCCATATGTTTCTGAGCATATTGTCAAAAGGAAAAAAATCCTCCTCAAAGCAATAATTGTGTTTCTATACTCAACATCAACAACTAACAACAATAATAACAATCGCAACAAAAACAGCAACAATAATAGTTGTTCAAATTGTTTTCTATCTTTAAGGGTCAGCCTTAGTTTTCTCATTTCTAAAATAAAACTGGGGGCGCTTAGGTGATACAGTGAATTCAGGACCATCACCGGAGTCAGGAGGACCTGAGTTCAAATTTGACCTTTCAGACACTAGCTGGGTGACCTTGGGCAAGTCACTTAACCCCACTGCCTCCTCCCTATCTCCCCCAAATGAAACTGTTGGATTCTATGACCTTTAAAAACCCTTCCAGCAAATCACTTGTCATACCAACTCTGAATGATAGGTAGATAGCACAAGTCTACCAACAATACCAGGAATAATAATAAATTATATTTTTAGAGAAGTTCAAGATTTGCAAAGTGTTTTGCATAAATTATCTAATTTGATTCTCTTGTCTAAGAAGCTGGTCCTATTTTTATCTCTATTTTATAGATGAGGAAATTGAAGTTCAGGGAGTTTATCCAATTTACATAGAGTCACACACCTAATATCTGAGAAAGGATTGAAGTTCAGGTCTTTCTGACTCTAAGTCCAAGGCTGTTATACATATGAAAATTGGGGCTCAGGGAGAAGAAGTAGCTTAGGCTCACCCATAGTAGGTAGCAGAGCCAATACTCCATTTGGGGACTTCCAACTATAAATGAAAATTGTCTTTGACTTTGAAAGTTTGTGCCTAAACTATAAAATAAAAAGGCAGATAGCTAGATGGATAGATGAGAGATAGATATATCTCTCTCTATATATCTTTTTTTTAGTTTTTTGCAAGGCAAATGGGGTTGAGTGGCTTGCCCAAGGCCACACAGCTAGGTAATTATTAAGTGTCTGAGACCGGATTTGAACCCAGGTACTCCTGACTCCAAAGCCGGTGCTTTATCCACTATGTCACCTAGCTGCCCTATATATATCTTTTAACATTGTCATTTTTCTTCAAATCCATATAACTATTTGGAATTGTTGCTTTGTGGATATGTTTTATGATGATTTAAATGGAATATATACATATATCCATATATTATTTTAAAAGGGGAGATATTCACCCTAATACTTTCTATTACACCCATTACTATAGATATTGAATTATTTCTACTCTAATGTGATAATGTGATTAGAAACAAAAATAATAATCACTAAAACTTTCAGGAAGCTAACTTTCTGATAGTCAAATTTCATTACTCTTTTGAATGTGAGGCAACTGAATAAAAGTGCCTATTGGTATAGTCAGTATAATGGAATGGTTAGAGAGAAAGCATTGAAATCAGGAAGACCTAGATGCAAGTCCCATCTCTGACACCTACTGGCTGTGTGTTTCTGAGCAAATCACTTCATTTATCAATGATCTAGGCATCTTTCCATGACTGAAGGCTACAAAAAAAGGTATCAGAAGGTATGGGTTGGTATAGAAAATTTTTCTATCTGTGCATTCCCTATGACAGCGAACTTACTGGGTCAATCTTTATTCTCTCCTCCAACCACCACCCCACTCCCCAACTCCATTGGTTAAAGGCACAAAAAGGTTGGAAGAATTTCCTGGAGGTGAGAAAGAGCAGATTTTCTACTCTCCAAGGCTGTCATGAATTGATTAATAAGTTTCTCTGATTATGATCATTCTAGAAGATGACCATGATATCAGGGAAGTGATGCCATGACATGAGCATGAATTGGATTTGAGATAGGGGGCGCTGTACTAAGTCACTAGCCTCATTTTCTCCTCCGGAGTCATTTAGGTCCAGTGGCCAGGTCTGGATCAAGACAACTGGAGATTTTCCTGGATAAAGTAATCAGAGTTAAGTGACTTGCCCAAGGTCACACAGCTGATAAGTGTTAAATATCTGAGGTGAGATATGAACCCAGGTTCTCCTGATTCTCATGATGATGATGATGATGATGATGATGATGATGATGATAATTTTCTCTAACTGGGCTATCTCAGTAATGAGAATGCCCATGTGTCAAAAGTCCTTTAGTAGGCTTTAATGGTTAAAAAGAAAATTGTCTTTCTCCAGTGATCTTTGAGTCTTTCTCCTGAAATCCAACAAGAAAATGTTTCAGATCCGAATTCCCTTTTGTCAGCCAGACTTGAAGTCCAGTCAAACAAGGATCATGATGGCTATTGCTAATGGTCCTCAAAGCATTTGTATCCTTCCTGGACCCAAATCACCAGGAAGCTCCTCTCAAAAATCTAATTTTAAAGAGAAAAAAATAATCATGATCTGTAAAATTATAAAAAAGACACGGGTAAATAGAGTAAATATGAACTTGAACAACAAACCAGAAAATTAATAGTAGAAACCTTGGCATGCAATAATAACAACAACAATATATTTATATGTGCTACATTAAGATTCATAGAGAGGCATTGTGGAATAGTAGACAGTCCCAGGCTTGAAGTCAGGAAGACCTATGTTTGTAGCCCAACTCTAAAATGTATTTTAAAAAAAAAATTTTTATTTTATCTTTTTTTAGTTTCTTTTGCAAGGCAATGGGGTTAAGTGGCTTGCCCAAGGTCACACAGCTAGGTAATTATTAAGTGTCTGAGACTGGATTTGAACTCAGGTACTCCTGACTCCAAGGCCAGTGCTCTATCCACTGCACCACCTAGCCTCCCCTCTAAAATGTATTTGTTGTGAAACTGCAAATTATTGTAGTGCTATTGCCTCAAGGAGTTCCCTAATAACTTACCTAATAAACCATTGTATTGGTGAAGAAAGCTCCTATTGATGAAATAACAAATCTTTGGAATTTTTGTATTAATGTCTTCAAGCTTCTTCCTTGCCAATGTTCTTTTGTGGTAGGTAGAACAAATTCTAATTTTACAGATGAAGAAATTGAATCTTAGAGGCCAGTATAAATATAGATATTCCACTCCTTGAGGGTAGAAACTTGCTTATTTTGACTTTTGTATCCCTAATATCTACAAAATGCTTGGCACATAATAAAGACTTAATATTTATTTATTGAAATAATTTCCACAAAAGTTTAGATAAATTTTTGTGGGATAGATCCAGAAGATATTATTAAGGGAACTGAGTGCCACATTTCTAGGCTTTGAATCTGACAATTAAAAAAGGGAACCTAGACTTCTTACAAACTAGCCATGGGCACTGTGATTCTCCTATTCCTTGAGCCCAGAGTCTCACAGGACTCACCTAGGAGAAGAATTTGCATACATTGATCTGACTTCAGAACTCTTTCTTCTGTGCTGTACCTCTCCATGTAGAATTCATAACCAAAATTACAGGGATTGGATAAGGACTTAGCCTACTCCGCCACATCTTCACCTATCTGAGTGGCAGTAGCATTTGCAATGAATTAAGTGAAGGTAGGTGGAGATATGATGGAGTAGGCTAAAGCATACTAGGAAGAAGCATATAGATATGCATGTATTTATATATATATGCACACATACATATATGTCATATATGTGTATATATACATATGAGTATGTATTTGTATAGGTAATTAACTCCTGAGACAGGATTTGAGCCCAAGTCCCCTGATTTCAGTTCTCTTTTAAATGTATCAAGCTACCTCCTTGGGCTACCAGCAAGCCCATTTGCATTCTTACCTGCATGGACTTATCATACCAGCGGTTTGCTCCATTTTTGCCATGACCTCCTCCATGTAGGAGTTGAAGAGCCATGTTGGTGTCATTGAGTTCCATGCCTCCTGGCGCATCCAGACACACCAAGCAAATACAACGTTCAATCATGTCCAGGGAGTCACGGTTAGTTGAATCTGCAAGGAAGAATGGACATGCTTCAGCATGCCAGTGTCTGAAGCAGTGTGATAGAATCAGGTTTTCCTGATTTACCAAAATATTGGATTTGTAAATAGAGGATAACAACCCCTGACTCTTCTTCTGACTCTGGATGTTGCCATCATACCTCAATTGCCTTCCTCCCCTTGACATTTCTTTAGCTTCTGTGGTTTTCTTACCTGGGAGGATCCTTCTGCCCCTGTAGTCCTTTTCTCCCAGTACCTCCATTTAGGGGAAAGAGTCAGGCCAACCATCCTTCATTCCTCTTATGATTTTGCTTTTGACTCTAGATGTTGATGGTAAGCTATCCTTTCACCAATAAATACTTTGCTCTTTCCCCTTTCTTTTTATAGTTTAATAAAAAAATTTCCAAAAAATTAAAAACAAAACAAAACAAAATTTCTCCATTATGTGTAGAGATAATTTTCTATGTTCATTTTTGTAAAATTTTCTCCCTCCTTCCCTTCTCCCCTCCTCCCCAAGACAACAAACAACCTGATATTGGTTATGTATGCACACTAATGTTCCAATATATTTCCAAATTTTTTGAACTTCCTTTGATATGCTGTCTTATACCATTAGATTATAAACTCATTATTCGGATTAACCCAATGTTGAAGCACAGAAACAAAGGACCCATGTTGAAACATTCTATCATCCATCTATCTGTCTATCTATCTATCTATCTATCTATCTATCTATCTATCTATCTATCTATCTATCCATCCATCCATCCATCTATCCCTCTATCTATTAAGAAAGCTGACAGAGTCAGAGCTGCTTTAGTTTTCTCTCTTCCCTTTCCCCTCCCCTCCCTTCCCTTCCCCTCCTCTCCCCTCCTCTCCTCTCTTCTCCTTTCCTCTCCTTTCATCAGTTTCCAGGTCTATTGATTCAGCCTTCACAATATTTTTCCCATCTTCAATGCTCATGTGGTCACCATATTAGCTAGTTTAGTTCTTGTCTAGACTGTTGTATTAGTTACTTAACATTTTCTTTCCTTCAGGCTTTCTTTTCTCCAAACAATCCTAAATTAATCTTTCTAATGCAAAAATCTAGTTGTGTTGTTCTTTTACTTGAAAATCTTCAGTTCTTTTCCTTTGTCTATAGGAAAAAGTATAAATGATTTAGCCTGGCATTCAAGACTTCCACAGGATGATTCTAAACTACCTTTTCTCTACCAAATTTCACTCTACCCTTCCTAGATTCTCCATTCTATTGACAGCAGATGACTAACTGTTCCTAGATATTGCCCAACCCTCATTCTTCTGCCTACATTCATTTATTTGGGCTGCCCCCCATGACTTAACTGTACTTCTTCCACATTTCTTCCCACTGAAAGCTTCCACTTCCCATATCAATAGAGACTCTTCTTATCTTTCCAGTTAAAAGTGATCTCTCTTGCCTCAAATTTCTTATAATATTTTATTTGGATCTCTCGCTTACCCTTAGCAATCCAACCTTGTATTATACTTATTTCTGTAGATGGTTTATTCCTTCTATATAGGCTTTGAGCAATTATACCTACTGTGCCATATTTCATCTTTATCTCCTTGATTGGAGACTCCTAAAGAGCATTGATGAATTGACTGTTGAAAGCCTCGGTTTTCTAATTTGTAAAATGGGAATAATAATAGCACCGACTTCCCAGGATTATTGTTAAGATTAAATTAAATAATATTTCTAAAGTATTTTATAAATCTTAAAACATATAAATGATGGCAATTATTAATTGATTGTTTAAAAATTGATTGTTATTTATTATTTATTATTAATGTTATTTTTTCCTGTTATAAAATAAAGAGCACTGGACTTGGAATCAGAAGATCTGCCTCTTATTAACTCTATGACATTGAGTTTATAAGCCCATTTACATCTTTAAGTATTAGTTTGCTTATCTGTAAAATGGGGCCATTGGATGATATGATCTCTAAGGCACATTATAGCTTTAATATTCTTTGATAATTTTGATAAAAAAGAATAAGACTGAGCATTAAACTCTCAGGTACAGGTGATAGGTGCATTAGGGGTTCCTAGGAAGGATGGATCAATGAACTAGAACAGGCAGAAAATTTCACCAAAGAGAAGGCTGGAGTTGGATCTTTTTTCCTTTTTTTTTTTAGGTTTTTGCAAGGCAAATGGGGTTAAGTGGCTTGCCCAAGGCCACACAGCCAGGTAATTATTAAATGTCTGAGACCAGATTTGAACCCAGGTACTCCTGACTCCAGGGTAGGTGCTTTATCCACTGCACCACCTAGCCTCCCTGGAGTTGGATCTTAAAGGTTCCTAAAATTTAGGGTTGGAGGACCTCCAAGGCCATCCAGTCCAACCTTTCACCATCAAGCCTCTTAGAGGGGGAGCCACTACTTGGGCAGTATCATCCATATGGTTGGCTTTGGAGAGGAAACTTAATCCCAGTTGATCTGACTTCAGAGCTCTTTCTCCTGTGCTGTACCTCCCCATGTAGAATTCATAACCAAAATTATAGGGATTGGATAAGGACTTAGCCTACTCCGCCACATCTCCACCTATCTGAGTGGCAGTAGCATTTGCAACGAATTAAGTGGAGGTAGGTGGAGATGTGGCGGAGTAGGCTAAATCATCCTAGGAAGAGACAGCATGAGATATAGAAACTGAGGAAATGCAATGTGTTTTTGAAGGTGATAGACAAAGTCAAGGGTCTCTGCTAAGAATTAGTAGGGAATAAAACTGGAAATATAGACTGGTGCCAGATTGCAGAAGTCTTTAAATACAGGCTAAGGCACTTAGAATTTATTCTGAGCTAGAAATCCTGGCAAAAATATGAGAAAGTTTAACCTGGTGTGAGCTACGGAACAAACTGGTGGCAGGGAGACCAGTTAAGAGGCTTCTGCAGTGGTCCAGGGGTGCATCTATGCATCCTGGCTACATGAATACTTGAGCTTCAAAACCATGTCCAAAGGGTGGACAAAGGAAGACAGATACATGAATGATTATGATCAAGGAAGTGTGTGCAAATTTGAAGTGGGTTCAGGCAATATGCTGAAGAGAAAACTAAACCTTCCAGGCATTGGAGAGCTAAACTCACTTTTCTTGGTCAATGCAAACCCTCCAATCAAGAACACTCATTAATGCAGGGTCATTTCTACACAAGACAGATGTTGGGTTCTGGCCAACCCCTCACTCTTAGGAAGGACAAAAAAGCATATCAACTTAAGAAGGGTATCCTGTGGGTATTTTTGGGAATAAGGTAGAGGCTCCCTTTCTTTCTTCCTTCCCCTTGGGATGTGATTGACTTATGGGTGTCCCTAACGTTCCATCCCTAATAGGCAGAAAGCAGTGTTACACAAATTTTGGTAATGTGGATGAAGGCTTGACAGAGCCTCAATTTAATCAGAAGGAATAAAAATCAGAATTCTGAGCCTGAAATGGAAAAGCAAAATGGCCTTGCAAATGAACCCAAACATGCACAGGGAGCAGATCAGTCAAATGCTGACAAGTTTATCATGTAAAGAAGAAAATGAGCTGCACCCAAACTCACCCACCGTGACTTGGGCCAGAGGAAAAAAAAATATCCAGGCGTAATGAAAACAAGGGGCAGGCAAAGGGGAAAATGCAGCAAGAACCGTTTGTCTTGTTACACCCTCATCTGGCATATTGAATCCCATTTAATATGGTAAATCAATCTTCTCCCAAAGAACCACTGCTTAATAGGAAGAGGTGGGCGTTGAGTAATATCAGGCTTATCGGCTCTGCCATCAGAGCCCAGATTAAGTGACAAGGGGAAAAATGATCCTTTCAATACAAAGATTTCAGCCACCACAAGGGTTTCATGATCCCAGTTCATTTCCGAGCAGAGACTATTATTTAAGGACTCCACTTCAAATGGAAGGTAAAGGCTTTCCAGACTACAAAAGTGGAGAATTAGAAAGCAAGATGTTTTTCTCTGCTTCTGTATGGAAGTGAAGATAGAAAAACATAGGATAAGTAGGAATACAGCAATTCCCCTGCTATATTGTTAGCCTGCCTTTGGGGATGACATTCAATTCACAGGAAATCTTTTAAGTGTCGTTAAACCAGCATCTTGATCTTCCAAGTATCAGCATGTCAAAAGGTACAAGGAGTACATGGGTTTCTATAACCTGGAGTGGGGCAAAGGGTGATTTAGGGGTTGATGCAACCGTGATGGCCACAATGTGGGCTGGCAGTGCTTTCTGTTTTAAGGAAATTGTCCTTCTGGACAGAGATGCAAAGTCATGTGATTTAATATGATTATTCCAAGAGAAGAGAAGTCAGAAAGACTGAGGCCTCTCCAGAGTTAAGCAATGTAAATTAAATTTGGGAATAACTATAAGAGGAGGGCTTGATTGAGAAGGGGGTATTGGGATGACAATGGAAGCGAAAGGGCAATGGGAATGACCGTGTTTACTTAATTCAATTAGAAAAACATTTGTCAAAAATCTATCATGGATATCATCCTTTAAAATTTTTGTCCATTGTCATGAAGGTGACATCAGAGTCTCAAAAAGCCAGAATTTTGAAGTCTCACAAAGCAGAAAAGACTTTGATTTCAGGTCTGGCATCTGAGGAATAACCTAGTTGAGGCTGAAAAGACTCAGCCCCAGGTTTGCCCATAGAATGAAGCATTTTTTTAAATCAATCTTACTAAGGGTAATCTGCACTAGTGAAGGGAGCATTTACAATGATGAAATTACAAATCTTTGATATATTAATTATATGTAAGCACTATCCTATGTCCTTGGGACACAAAGCTAGACACAACATGCAACTTGCCTTCAAAGAGCTTATAATTTAATGAGGGTATTGAGAGGAAGACAGATACATGAATGACTATGATCAAGAAAGTGTGCGTGATTTGAAGTAGGTTCAGACAATATGCTGAAGAGAAAACTATTATTTACAATTTGAGGATGTTTGGGAAGTTTTTTGGAGGAGGTCTTGAAACAATAGGGGAGCTTGAACAGACAATGATGGTATATCAAAGATGGTTACAAGTTGAACCCCTTAATTTTACATATCATGAAATTTAACTAGAGTCACATGGGTTAAAAAGAACAGATCCTTCATTTTAATATAAGATCCTGACTATTCCCACTTCCACTATGCTGCCTCTCCCATGGAGGATAGTGTGAGTAAAAACCCAGAGATGGGAAAGGACTGGACAAGATTAAGGAGCAATGAGTGACTCAGTTTGGCTGGGATCTAAACTATGTGAAGAAAGGTACAGGAAATAAAGGAATCAGATCGTAAAAGACTTTGACTATAAGGAATTTTTACTTTATTTGGCAGACCATAGAAATCTCCGACAATTCTTGAGTAGAAAGGGACTTTTCTTTTTTTTTAAAGGCATTTTTTTGCAAGGCAAATAGGGTTAAGTGGCTTGCCCAAGGCCATATAGCTAGCTAATTATTAAGTGTCTGAGGCAGGATCTGAACTCAGGTACTCCTGACCCCAGGGCCAGTGCTCTTTCCACTGTGCCATCTAGCCGCCCTGAAAGGGGCTTTTCAAATATTATTTCTTTTTATTCTTATACCAACCCTGATAGATAAGCAATCTGAAGCAGACAGAGTCATGAAGGGTCACTCAGTTAGTGAATGTCTGGAGGCTGAATTTGAACTCAAATCTTCCTAACTCCAGACCCAGTGTTCTAATCAATATACTACTTAATGAATGATGAGGCAGATGAAAGCCTAAAATCAGTTGGTTTCAGGGGAAAAGAAGAGAAAATATTGAACCAGAGGGAACAGATGTGTCTGAACAGAGAAAAGGAACAGTCAAAGAAGGCTCTCAAGTTTTTAGCCTTCTAGATGGTAGAGAGGAAGATCATACCATCCAAAGAAATAGAGAAGTCTCGGGATTCAAGTTCAGTTTTGAACAGGAATTTAATATGGGTTTCTATTGAAACTTCTTGGTAGATTTATCCAGAAAGTAAAAGGAAACATAGGACTCTAGTGATCAAGGTGAGAGATTTAGAATGACAGTACACATGTGAATATTATTATAGCAGACATAATAATAAAAGTCAAAGATATGAATGAAATTTCCAAGGGAGGAAATGGAGAGAGAGAGAGAGAGAGAGAGAGAGAGAGAGAGAGAGAGAGAGAGAGAGAGAGAGAGAGAGAGAAGAGGGCCAAGAACAGATTCTTAGGAACACTCACAGAAAGGCATCGAGGAGGTAGCAAAGGAGGCAAAAGAACAGTCAAACAGAGAGCCTGGCATTGTAGTGCCATGGAAACCAACTGAAATCAAGAACGACATGGTCACTAGCATCATTCAGGGAAGAAGTCAAGGACCAGAACCAGAAAAAAAGGCCATTGAATTTAGTCATAAGGATGTCCTTAGGAACACTGGAGAGAAATGTTTCAATGGAGTGATGGGGAAGGAAGCCAGATTGCATAAGGTTCAGAACTAAGTGGTGAGGAAGTAAAGTCAGTGAATATAGACTATTTTTTTTTTTTTTTAGAAATGGCAGATCGAATGGATTGAAAAGATTTGGAGGTTAAGGGAAAGTTTGTTTGTTGTTGTTATAGCTTAGGGCCATAAACATGGTTGTGGACCAAGGGGAAGGAACAGTAGTAGAGAAGGGGAAATTAGAGATGCAAAAGGGGATAACTGATGGAGCAAGTTCACAGAGGAAAAAGGAGAGGTTAGTATTGAAGATCTAGAAGATGGACTATAAAACAGCTTCTATGTAAACTAAGGATGCTAACTTTAGAAAGCAAGAAATCCTGAGAAGTTCATGATCTTGCTTCACTTATCATCTTAGCTTGGTTTCATCTATCCTTATCTAGTTCAGGAAGTCAGACCTTCCAAATGAGGGTTTTATTCCTTATAAAACGTCAAGACCGAATAAATGCAGATTTACCGAGATTTGGTTAGGATGCTCATTTTCTAGTACACATACAATCATAATTCCATTCCCTCATCAGGAAGAGTAGACATTCAGACCCTGGTTTCCTAATGACATGAAGAATTGTACATTCAATCACAATAGCCAGAGGATTGTATACTGGACTGATTCCATAAAATATTCCATTTATTCCATCCAAGGATTTTACAGTAAAGGCAGTTGTCATCCATGTCTCTGAATTAAATTCACAAAGCTAATAATGGCTTCATCTTGATTAGTTTCCATTCCAGGATGTTGCAGTCTACTAAAGGTATGTATGCCTCACTTTCAGCTCTCTTTCTTTGCTTTTTAACGGACCTTTTCCAGCAATGGCTCGGTTATAATTGGCTCCTGTTGATGTAAATATTTACGGGACATCATGTAACCCAGAGAACATCTGCTTCAAAAATATGTGTTTTATAGGGATCACCATGGCAGGTTTCCAGGAAATACTGGTGTATTCTGTAAGGGTTTTCTGTTTCTTTCATCCTTCTCCTGCAAATTGACACTGCTATCTTCCAGACTCAGGGAACAATTGCTTTATTAAATATCCAAACCAGGATAAATGTTATCAACTCATCCTGGGTCCAGAAGCAGCCTGGCATTCATGGTTAGATGTCAATGGAGCCTGCATGAGATTTACCAACTACTCTATGGTGCTTCCTTTCTCCTTTTCCTAAACTTCAGTACTCACCATTAAAAGCAGAAATGGTGAGTCTCCAACTCTAAACTGATCTGTATGATAAGAACTAAGGACTTCACTTATGGCCAGAGAAGCCTAGCAGGGAAATAAAGCTCTGTCTACCCCCCACATTTTCAGCTATGTCAATTTTATATCAATTCCCTGTATGGAGTGAGATATTCTTTCTTTTTTCCTTCCAAAAAAGTCTAACTACCTATAATTTTATATCTCCTGGTTCACATGAAATTTTGGGCTATAGATTAAAAGAAATAATGGTGATTTGAGACAGTCTAATTAGAGCTAATCTTATAAAAAGGTGACAATTTAGATGGTATGGTGGTATCATCATTAACTTTCCCAGAACTGCTAAATTTGAGAATCCTTCCTTTAAACTCTCTGTTTCCCTCTTGTTCCCTCCCCCCCTCCTCCTCCTTTTTCTTCTTCTTCTTCTTCTTGTTCTTGTTCTTCTTTTCTCTCTCTCTCTCTCTCTCTCCCTTTCCCCTTCCCTCCTTTCCTTTTTTTATTTTTAGGTTTTTTTTGCAAGGCAAAAGGGGTTAAGTGGCTTGCCAAGGCCACAGCTAGGTAATTATTAAGTGTATGAGACTGGATTTGAACCCAGGTACTGTTGACTCCAGGGCCGGTGCTTTATCTACTACGCCACCTAGCCACCCTGTCTTTTTGTTTTGTTTCATTTTGTTTTGTTTTTTAGACCTCCTTTCCTTTTGTTTACTTTCTTATTTATTTTTTCCTTTCCTTCTTTTCTACCTTTCTTCCTTCCCTTCTTCCATTTTTTCCTCTTTCTTCCTAGATGAGATTTTCCTATCTCACCTGATTGGCACAGAAGCTTTGATTTGCTCATTTGTGACCTGGAAAAATTCATTCCTTCTTAAGCATTTTGGTGGCTCCTCTGGTCCTGGAGACTTACCATATTGATATTTGACTCAAAATAGGCAAGTAATTGATTTTATCTCTTCAGTATCTCAGAAATCTCCAACCCAAAAAATTTATTAGCCTCAATCTTCCTAGTAACAGAGATTATAGGCATGTACCACCACCCTTGGCCTCTTTTGGATTTAGTTTTTTTTTTTTAACTCTTCAAGACTCTCCTATGAATACATTACAGCAGGTATGGAGTCAATATGGCAAACTGAAGGATCACAACTACAAATTTCCCCCAAAATCTCTCCTACCAAAAAAACCCCCAAACAGGAAATACCAAATTGATTTCTGGAGAGCCAACAAAAGTCAGGGTGATCCAGTGTTCCAGCACAGGACAGCTTAGACAGATCCATGAACACTGTGGTGAGGGCTAGCCAAGAGCACAGCACACTGGTTGAGGTGGAAGTGGCACTGATTGTGGGCCTTCTAGGTATATTGCAAAAGGATAGTAAAGTGGGGTGGCTAGGTGGAGCAGTGGATAAAACACCAGCCTTGGAGTCAGGAGTACCTAGGTTCAAATCTCGTCTCAGACACTTAATAATTACCTAGCTGTGTGGCCTTGGCCACTTAACCCCATTTGCCTTGCAAAAGCCTAAAAAAAATGATAGTGAAGCAACTAAACAACTGGTTAGAAAAAGATTTCAGGGAACTCCAATGTGAGCACTGGGCATAGTATCCAGAGCCATTTGGCAGCTCTCCATAACCTATTACCCAGGTCCAGATCATAATTCCAGGGCAGAGCAGAACAATCACAGTCACCAGGGAGAAGAGCTCAACCCAGGTAAGGAAGGACCAACCACACTGGAAGAATTGAAAACATGCAAGCCCCTAGACTGAGTTACAGAAGCTTAGATGGGCTATCCTCCCAGACCAGAGTATAACTCTAGTATCCAGTCCAAAAATCAAGAAATAAACTGGTAAATAAGCAAACAACAACAAGAAAAGAATTTGATCATAAAAAGCTTTTCTTATGATAGGGAAACTCAAAGCATAAACTCAGGAGAAGCTGAGCATCTGTGAGCAAAACCTCAGAAAAAATGCAGATTGAACACAAGTCCAACAAGAATTTCTGAAGAAAGGGAAAAAAGGAGCAGAGAACATGTTTTTAATAAAATAAGAATGGTAGAGGGGGGGAAAAAGGGAAAGAAACAAGAGCAATGAAAGGAAATTACTAGAAGAGAATTAACAGGTTATTAAAAGAAAAATAACTCCTTAAAAATTAGATTGATCAGGGGAAGCTAGGTGGCGAAGTAGATAGAGCACTGGCCCTGGAGTCAGAAGTACCTGAGTTCAAATCTAGCCTCAGACACTTAATAATTACCTAGCTGTGTAGCCTCGGGCAAGCTACTAAACCCCATTGCCTTACAAAAATTAAAAAAAAATTAGATTGAGCATGTTGAAGCTAATGACTCAATGAGACATCAACAGCAACAAAAAAATGAAAAACAGAAAAAAGTAAAATATCTCATCAGGAGAATAATTGATCCGGAAAATATATTGAATAGAGATAATTTAAGAATTATTCAGTCACCAGAAAGGTAAAATCAGAAAAATAACCTATACATTATACCTCAAAAAATTATAAAGGGAAATTGCTCAGATATCATAGAAGCAGAAGGTAAAGTAGAAATTGAAAGAGTCCAATGAATACCTTTTGAAAGGGATCCCAATATGAAAACTCCCAGGTATATTATGCCAAATTTGAGCTTTCAGATCAAGAATCAAACATTATAAGCAGCCAGAAAGAAATAATTTAAATTTGTGGAACCAAAGTCAGGATCACACAAGATTTAGCAGCTATTACTATAAAGATTCAGAAGGCTTGGAATATGATATTCCAGAAGGAAAAGGAGCTAGTATCTCAACCAAGAAAAACATCTTCAGCAAAACTGAGTATAATCCTATGGGCAAAATGAACATTTAATGAAATAGAAGGTTTTCAAGTATTGCTGATGAAAAAGACCTGAGTTAGATAAAAAATTTGACCTTCCAATACAAGATTCAAGAGAAATATAAAAAGATGAGATGTGAATCATGAAGGACTCAATAAAGTTAAACTGCTTACATTCCTAAATGGGAAGATGATAACATATATCTTGGAAGAACATTATCATTATTAGGGCTCAGAAAGTATCTTTTTTGACTAAAATTGTTGTACCACTGCAACCAGAATCAGAACCAAAATCTCAAACCTAAAACTATAACCAAATGCATAAATTTAGGAACCAATAAGGCTTTATTGAGTTTGACAGCAAGGGGACTCCACATGCATGGGCAAAGACTCTCCAAAGGAACAGAAAGGACAAAGCTTACATAGTTTTCAATTTAGGCAAAAGATGAATTGGTGTGGGGTACTTTAGAATTGAACAAGGCTATTGCTGGAGGGGCTTATAGGATAGGAAAAGGGAGTTGGAATCTTTTGACTGGACAGATATATTTGCTGGATTAGTAACTGGAAAGGTTCTTCAAGTTAGCTATCTCTTGTGACCCACTCCAATAGATGGGACTTCTTTTGTTGTTTCAGCTGTAAGAAACATCAGACAGGGTAGGGGCTGCATTACAAACACTGCCAGAGGCAAGACAGAGAAACTATAGACAAATGGAGTTCCTTTAGCTTTCTTGGCTACCCATACTACTTAGACAAAGAGCAGGTTTATTTTTTGGGATGATCTTTAAAAAATGGAAGGGTGAGAAAAAAGAACACATGGGGAAAAGGGAAAAAGGAAAAGAAAGAATGGAGAAAATTATCTCGTAAAGGAAGTGTTCAAAGGATAGTTTTTATAATGGAGGAATGGGGCAACATTTGAATGTCACTCTTATCTGAACTGGTTTCAAGAGAGAAGAATGCACACATACATACATGCACACACACACACACACACACACACACATATAAAAACAAGTTGGGCATAGAAATTCATCACACCCAAAAGGGAAGTAGGAGGGGGAAGGGACTAAGAGAAAAGGGGATGGTAGTAAGAGGGAGATTAGTTAAGGGAAGTAGTATAGTGGACAGAGCATTAGACTTGGAGTAAAGTACCCATCCTAGGTACTTGTGTGACTAAACAAAGCACCTTCCTTTTCTCAACTTCAGTTTCCTCATCTATAAGATGAGGTCAATAATGACACTTCACAGAATAGTTGTGAAAATATGTTAAAAATCATGTAAAATCACTTTATAAACCATAAAGTACTATATAATTACTAACTTATTCTTATTTTAAGCTGTTATCAACCATTAATACCTTAATATCAATTTTACTTCTAATTGCAGACAGGGAGGAGAAAGGATGCCAAATTTCATCTACTTAATTTTATTCTAACAGGATGGACACTGCAGATGGACAATGAATCTGGTCCAGAATTGAATAGAAGGAAAGAGTGGACTGGACTGCATTAGGGAAATTGTGTAGTGCTTTTAATGACTGCAAGCTTCTCTCTGGAACAAAAACTCATCTTTTCAAACACCAATATGGTTCTGTTGATGTTAAATGGTTACAAATCATAAAAATACCACAATCTCTGAAGAATCAAAGTTGTGGTTCACCCAAAGGGCAATAGAGAGAAGCATAGTGGGTAAACCTAGACTGCAGAATATTACCAGTGATGCAAAGAAGTCACATAAAGATATCATCAAAGAGATTTATGACCTGAGAAAAATTACAGAGTAGTGAGGTCTAGAGAGCTCTAGATGTGGAGTTAAGAAGATCTGAGCTTGAATCTTGCCTGTGATACTAACTGTGTGATTTTGGCAAGTCTGTCTTATCTTTGACTGTCTTAATTTTTTCAACTGTCAAATGTAAATAATATTAGCACTCATCTCTAAGAGTTGTTTTGAGAATAATATTTGTGAAAGAATTTTACAAATCTTAAAGTCCTACACAAATTTTTATCATTATCATTATTATTGTTATTTTACTGTTATAAGAGATAAACATGTATTGCATAAGTACCTTCAACATATTAAGAGGTCTAGAGGAAACCCTCCAAACATATTAATAAAGGATTTACAAGAGGATTTGCAGGTGCACAGGATGAGAAGGCATAGAAGTGTTCTGAATTATACCATGGATGGGGAGAGTACTCACAAAGAAGAGATCTACAGATTGGTTGAAATATGCATTGAAGTGCAACTATTTTGCTAAGACCTTGACTGAATATCAAGTTGATTTAGCTCCATCCTGATCAAAACCTTCACTTCAATAATGAAAATAGAAATGGAGATATCTGGAATAAATTAAGGGGCAAGGGAATCTTCCTAGAGTCTGGGGATGCATCCATATTGGTTTTCCTGAAATTATAAATCCTCAATGGGAAAGTGAGTTACAGGATTCAGCAAAGAAAGTGAAAATAGAATTGGTCATGATGGCAAAAGCATTTGTTGTGTTGGATTTTGCACCCTATAGGATGAGGTTTAGCTCTATGATAGTGGCACAGGAGCTTTCCCCTTCCTCCTGAAGACAGAACAAGATTTCTGAATCACCAGAGATTTAAGGGAGACCACCAGGAAGATGAAAGAATGATAGGACAGAGGTTAACCTCATCCTTCATGATTTTTTTCAAAAATATCAATTGAGATGACAAAAAGAAGCAAATTTCTAGAAATTATAAAAAGAATTTATATTCATAAAAAAGGCAATGCTCAAATTGAAGAAATCCCGTGCAATAAATAAACAATAAGGAGCAAGAGAAGCCAGGGAAAGGGGAAGAAGAACATTTAAAGAAAACAATACTATACAGAATCAGGAGTAGCATCAGAAAGAATTCATGAAATTTCCCCCAAATACTGTCAAATATATAATAGATACAGTTAAAGAATAAGAGGAAGGAATGGCAGGGAGTAATGAGAGGAATTAAAAGGAAAGATGTGTGCAACTAATAAAACTCTAGAGGAAATTTTGATGTTCAGCAAAATGGAAAATAGAAAATATTTGAGGGGCTATTAGGTGGTGCAGTGGATAGAGCATGGGCCCTGGAGTCAGGAGGATCTGAGTTCAAATTTGGCTCAGACACACCATAATCATGTAGTTGTGTTACCTTGGGTAAGTCACTTAACCTTATTGCCTTGTAAAAACAAAAACAAAATAAAACAAAACAAAAAAATTTGAAAATATCAAGGCACACAAAAGTAGGACTGAATACAAGAGAAGAAGGAATGCAATACTAAAACAATAGAAGATAGAATGGCAGATAGCAGATAGCACAATTAAGATGGTAAAAAAGCCCAAAAACATAACAGAATTAGGAAAAAGACTTCAAAGCAATGGAAATAGAGAGGAGCAGATATGAGATAATGGCATGACAGATTAGCAGTCCTCTAGAATCTGGGCCAGTTTCCCCTCCAATGTCTTCTCCAAATACTCCCTCACACATGGTATGCTTCAGTGAGACTAGTCTACTAACTCTATGATAAACATGGCATGCATTTTCTTACATTGGTGCCTTTGTTTACAGCATCATTGCATCTTTCTCCCCCACATCCCTTCTTCTCTCTGTGTACTTATTTTGGTTCTTTGCTCAGTTCAAATCTCACATTGTCCATGAGGCTTTCCCAGCTGGTCCAAACATACAGTGTTTTTTCCCCTACCCTCAACTGAGGTCAAGTCAACAAATGAATGTTAGGCATTTACTATGTACCAAGAACTATTTTGGAACAAATTCTAATGCAATTTTAGACTATATTAATAATAGTGTCTAGAACAAGGGAAAAACTTCTATTATTCTTTGTCTTTTTTCCAGATATGGACTATTATGTTAAATTTTGGGTACCATATCTTAGAAGGGATATTGACAATCTGGAATCCAAAAGACTATGAATAGGAAGATGAGGAACTTAAAATTGCCTTATGAGGATTGATGGAAGGAACTGGGAGTATTTGACCTGGCATTGAATTTACACTTTGAGGTCTTTTTCAAAGAAATTGCTGTCCATCCACATCAATCCCATTCTATATTTTATATTTTAAAACTTATGTATAAAACTTTATATTATTTTTCCAAACTAAATATCACAGTATTAGGCCCAGTCTGAGATATTTTTATTCTGATTATGACATCTAACTCCGAGTTACCTTTTAGCTTCATGTTGTCCACAGCTTTGATGTCTTCATCTATGTCTTGAATGAAAATCTTGAACAGAAATGAATCTAGGATAGACTCCTGGGGAAATCAACTGGAGATCTCTTTTCTGTTTCTCATCAATCAATTATTCAATACTTATTGTTCATCTAGTTACTAATCTATTTGGTTATTATCATAAAGTTGCCTTGTCTTTATCTTGTTCATAAAGATGTCATGAAAGATTTTGTTAAATAGCTTCCTGAAATCAAGGCATATTATTTTATTTTACTTTATCTTACTTTCCTCTACTTAGTAAATCCCTTTTTAAAAATTATCTGACCCTCATCTGAGTTTAGCAAGGGAAGAATGTATTATCTATACCAGTGTAATATAGTTGAGGAGAATCTAACAAGTAGCAGTTGTAATAAGGTAATACCTGAAGCACATCGTCTAGGGTTAATCTTAACCTTTTCTGTGTCATAGACCTCTTTGGTCATATGGTGAAGTCTACAAACCCCTTCTTAGAATAATGCATTTAAATGTACAAATAAAATATATAAGATTACAAAGGAAGTCAGTTATATCATGTCATCAAAAATAATGATTTAACCTCCTCACAAATAAAATATATAAGATTACAAAGGAAGTCAGTTATATCATGTCATCAAAAATAATGATTTAACCTCCTCTTCCCCCAAGTTTTAGGATCCCAGCTTTAAAACCCCTGGTATAGTAGAAAAAATCTTTGACTTTGAATGCAGAACACTTGGTTTAGAATCCTAAATATGTCCTTAATTGTAAGATAGTAAGCAGGTTATTTAATTTTCCTGATCCCTGATTTCTATATCTGTAAAATAGGTCTAAGAATTGTTGTCACCCACAGAATTGTCAGCTCTGAATGTTCTCTATGCAGACTCATATTATCACATGAGACGTTGGTAGACTATTGGAGAGAGATGAAGGCATCAAGTAAGGTGATTTGGCAAGGAGTAACAAGTTTTTGTTGTTCTTTACCTGCCTTACAGAAAGTACTTTTTAATGTCCTTGGCACCTACCAGAGTATCCTAGACATAATAGGTTCTCAATTGATGTTTCTTCTTCATGATCCAACATGGAATACAACAGCTTACTAAGAATTAGAATGAATATCATACAGAAGGCAATGTGTTTGGGCAGGCTGCAACATTTGACCAATGAACACTTTCAAAGAAGAACAGAAATATAAAGTATCATTGGACTGGTTGTGAGGAATAATGGTTGGATGAACAAAGCACTCCATAGGCACTTCTGTGATGTCGGAAATTAGGCAAGGCTCCAGTAAGTTGAGTAAACCTTCTAATGAAATACTTATGAAGAGAATCTGGTTAAGAGTTTAAAGAGGATAGGAAGGCTTGCATGAGTGACAATCTGTCCTGTTGGAGTAGATTTCTAAATCAATGAGATTATGGCTCTATTTGAGTATTTACTCAAATTTTCTCAAATTCTGCTTTAGAAATGAAGAACTGTATGACAAGAAGTTTAAAAAAATGGAAATTCTTTTTGTTGTTATTTGAAATAATAAAGTGGCTCTACCAGATGATATAGAGGAAATGTGATATAGAGGAAAGAGGAAAGGTTTGGAAATCTGTGGATTTGAGTTTTAGTTCTGGTACCACCATCACGTGTGAGTGTAGTCAAATCTTTTAACTTCTCTGAATTCCAGGATCTTTATTTCTAACATAATCATGAACTGGTTATATGATCTCAAAGTACCTGTCAGCTCTAAGATTTTATGTTACTTCTATTTCAGCAATGGTATCATACTTGAATTCACACACTTAAACACACACACACACACACACACACACACACACACACACCAATTGGAATATAACTTTCACTGGAAGAAATCTTCAACTGCCTTTCTCCTCAAATGTCTTTATGTTATATAACATTCAATATTTTATTTTCCTCCACTACTTAAATAGGTTAACAAGGATTTCAGGAAGAAAACTATTGAGAGTACCCTATTTATGTTTGAGAAAGAACTGTTATGTCAGAGCTTCTGGTACAGTCTAACTTTTTCAAGGCAGAGAAGGTTTCATCTTGATTTTTTTGTATGCTTAGAGTCTTGGGGTTTTTTTCCCATGTGAAGCTATTAATGCTATTTATTGGATTGGGTTCCTTGAGATAATAAAAATAGAAACCCAACCAATATTTTCTGGCAAACTATTTTCTGGCAAAGTCTGCATATAAGACATAATCAAAAGTCCCATGTGTAGGCAATAGATATATACCTATTTCTCACAATGAATGGTACTCTTTGAATCAGTTTCTCCTTCATATTTCACTGCTGTCTTTAAATGTTAAGAACTTATTTTGATCAAATGGGCTCATTGGGGAGGCAATATTGCCTACTGGAAAGAACACTGACTTGGAATCAGGTGTGCTAGCTCTGCCACTGACTGTGAAACCTTAGATAAGTCCATAGTAGGTGTCTAATAAATACTACAATATGAATTGAATGACCTGTAGCTAAGGAAAGGATATGATAGAAGAGAGTCCCCCGATTGACTCCTATGGTGTAATTCAATTTAGCAAGTGTTTTTTGCTTCCTTTGGATTTACCCACCATATTGATATGTCATCACCTCAGAGAAGCATCTAAACTGGTTTGGACCACAAAACACATTAAAATAAATGATAAATTGAAATGAATGATTTCATGGAATTAAAAATACAAGAGAGTCA
This sequence comes from Macrotis lagotis, assembly GCF_037893015.1. Taxonomy (NCBI): domain Eukaryota; kingdom Metazoa; phylum Chordata; class Mammalia; order Peramelemorphia; family Peramelidae; genus Macrotis; species Macrotis lagotis. Next base: position 73,897,308 of record NC_133661.1, on the reverse strand, counting down.
GTGGGTGGATCAGGCAGTATAGTCTAGTACATATCTTCCTATAACTAAACACAGTGATTTGCAGTTCTAGATTTTGTAGCTTCAAAGTGTCTATGATCATTTCTAGGGAAATTTTAAATAATTTTTTTTGCAAAGCAGTGGGGTTAAATGACTTGCTTAAGGTCACACAGTTAGATAATTATTAAATGTCTGAGGTTGGATTTGAACTCAGGTCCTCCTGACTCCAGGGCCAATACTCTATCCACTGTGACACTTGGCTGCCCCTGAAATTTTAAATAATTTTACTGAAATTCATATATGTTCATAGATCCATGCTATATAGTCCTTTTTTCTGGAATATTTTACAGTTTGGGTCACAAAATTTGTCATTTAACTTTAAGGCATTAAAGCTTTGCAAAGATTGAGAAATCACTGACTTAGAAGGTTGCTATATCAGACCAATACATTAGAGTTGGGGAAAAATACAATTGCAGAGAACATTTATTTATCTTCTGAGAAAAGTATTTTTTTTTAATCACATGGCATAGTATATAGAAAACTAGCCTTAGACTTAGGGAGACCTGGGTTCAAATTTCATGTTAGTCACTTAACCTGTGTTTTCTCGGTTATAGAATAGGGATGATAATAGCATCTTCCTCCTAGGGTGTTTAGAGAACCAAAATGAGATAAATTTGTAAATTGCTTAGCACATTCCTAGAAATCATAATTGATGTTTAATAAATTCTTGTTTCCTGCAAACCAATAGCAATAAGTGAAGAAAAGGGAGAAGGGAATAGGCTTTTGAGTTGGAATATAAACTGCTAGCTTGTTTATTCATGAAGCCATGATATATCTGTGAAGGGTGGAGACAGAGGCAGGGGAGATGATCAATCATAGGGAGTTAAAGAAGTACCCGAGTTTTAAAAGAAGTTGAGCCTGTGGCTTGGATCCTGATCCCTGACCATTGCAAAGAGCTGTCAGGAAGATGAGAGAGTACTGGTAATGAATTTCTTATTGATTTTCTTCTTACAGTCAATACATATACTCAGGCTATAATCATCTGAAGGTTAATTATATGAGGGAATTCCAAGTTTTGCATTCCTTTTTATTTTTTCCATACCAGAAGGAATGTGTCAATTTAGAAATGTTGGAACAAATGAAATGGATTCTCTTGGGAACAGTCTTTCTCATTATTTTATCTTTTCCAGGAGAGGTGATATGACAATTTGTTGAAGATGTTGTAGATGAATACATATTTTCATAGGGGGTTGATTATTAATTATGTGGCCCCTGAGGCTGAAGGATAATAATATAATTGATTTGGAGACAGAAGGACTTGAGAGATTTTTATAGTTTTAGGAAAACACTCACTTGACAAATGTGGAAATTGAGACCCAGAAAGATTAAATGTCTTACTCAAGTTTATACATGCAGTAAAGGTCAGCTATTGCTGACTTCAAAGCCTTTGATCTCTTCACTTTCTTCACTGCTTCCTCATCCCTTTCAAATCTGTGATTCTAGAAAATGAAATTTAATGAATTTCATTTAGTGCAGATAAATAACTTAAGCCTGATACCAAATCTTGACCATTCAGGAGAGAGAAATGGTATAGGTTTGAGCACTCAATATATTAGAAGCAAAATTTAAGGTAATACCACCTTATTTTGATGATCCTCTCTTTCTCATGGAGAAGGAAGATAACACCCCCTTGAGACAGTTAATTAACTTTCAAGATCTTAGTAATTCATTAAATTCACTGAGGGCAGGGACTGTGTGTCATATTTCTTTGTATTCCCAAGACAGAACTGGGACTCAATTCATACATATTTACTAATTGATAATACCAGAGAAATAAGATTGAATCAATTGAAAACAATGATACTGACCTGTAAATAAAGAAATAAGATTGAATATTACTTCCCAGGCTTTTCATCCAGTTTTCCACAATTCTTCACTTTAGCTGGACAAGCTTAAACATTGCTGTCTCTCTTTGTTCTTACTATTCTCAACTTTCACCATGATTCTGTTCTTCTCTAAATCCTAAATTACTTAAGGATCAATTCCTCATGTTTTCCAACAAAACTTTCCTAATTTGGCTGAAGCAATATTTTCTATTTCTGAATATCTATAACACTTGAAGTCTTATTTGCTATTTAATCAAATATTGTACTATCAGTTAACATGTCCTGTATAGAGTACCGATTTAAGCTTGTATACTCCTTTCAGAAAGGAACTATAACTTATACTTGTGACCTATACAATGACTAGCACTTAGGCTAGTACTTGTTATTTAAGACTCTGAAGCTGAGAGAGACCTTATGACACAACTTAGTTCAACATTTTACAGATAAGGAAATAGAGAACCAGGGAATCATTAAGGGATTTGCTGGATATCACATGACTAGTCAGCGACTAGTCAATCAATCAATATTTAATAAAATCTCTTATGTTCAGACACTCTGTTAAATGCTAGGGATACAAAGAGATACAAAAAGCCCCCTAGATGCTTACAGTCTAATGGATTGTAATAGATGGTCAAATTGGAGTAAGAATCCAGGTGTCCTGGGTCTTTCCATCTTTCCACTCCACCATCCTGCTTACCTTAGACACTTGTCATTTGGGGGGCAGCTAGGGAGTGCAATGGATAGAGCACCCGCCCTAGAGTCAGGAGGACCTGAGTTCAAATGTGGCCTCAGACACTTAATTCTTACTTAGCTGTGTGACTTTGGGCAAGTCACTTAAGCCCATTGCCTTGTTAAACAAACAAAGACACTTGACATTTGTCAAACTGTTTTGAATATAGCATATGATGGAGATAGTACTTTTATAGTTTTGTTGCCCTGTCTTCATAGGAATCAGTCTTCTTTTATCCAGGAATCAAAAACCAGAGATCACTACAAATCATTCCCATTCAACTAGACAGGGATTTGAATAAGAAAGGTAGTTTCTAGAAGGGTTCAAGTTTATTGAAAAGAACAACAACTTTCTCTTCTTTTTAAGTCTCAAGGATTTAATCGACAAAGAACAATGGCTAATGTTCAAGAAAAACCTTAGGTACTATCCATCTGAAGTACTAGGATCAGAGCACAGCCTGAAGGAGCTGGAAAATTGCTCTCTCATTAAAGAAAAAATTGAAGAGACTGAGATGTCTAAAAATTGGCCTTGGGCACTTGTAGGATTTCAGTTTGAAGGTTTGGTTTTTTTTTTTAAATCACCATAGTTGGGTTATTTTTTTGCCCACTGCTAAAGTATTCAACGATTCCTGTCAGTCCTCAAAAAAAAAGGCTAGAAAGTTCAGGTTGAACAAAAATATGACTTATATACCTCTACATCTCCAAATGCTATTAACCCCCCCACCCCGAACATTATAGGTTGAACACTATATCTCCAAATGGATTTGCCATTGTTCTTCATATTCAGAGATTGCACTAATATTGAGAGTATTGTTTTTAGGTTCATCATGAGCAGAATGGAGGCTTGAGATATGAATGATGGAGATGTTTTTAGTGACACTATCCTGATTCTCTACCCTGGAACCCTGAAGAAGAGAAGGCACCACAATCACCAAAGAAAGGAAGGCAATGAAGATGAGGATGAAGAGATAGTTGGGGATGCTGCTGCTAACCTTTGACAAGGATGGTCCTGGCCTTAGCCCATTCTGCTCTCCCATCTGACGTCAGCAGACCAATCGGTGGTAACCTTTCTTCCTCATTGTCAGCCATTTTGACTATCTTTCGTAATTGAGTGAACAGATCCCCCTCACTGAGGCGACGGAAATTAATGACCACATCCAAGACAAAGAACTGTGGGGGGAAACAGGTCAAACATTTCAACTCATGGAAACTGAGCTTAGACTGAAATCCAAGGTACCAGGCTCTCACTTAATTCTGTGGGAGGGAGCCAGAGGAGAAGAAATCTCTGGGACTCAGTTTTCTGTAAGCCTTCTAGCTATGGCTTTTGGTAATTCCCAATAGAATGCGGTTTAAGTCTAGCACTAAAATCTGTAGTTGGGTGTGCTGGTTTCCAAATTACTAACAAGTCAGAAAAGGGCAGGCGGACTGAGTTTGGCTTATGTGTAAACTTGTTTTCTTTAATCCAGATCTTATAAAACTTTTAGTGTTATTCTTATGCAGAAATGAACACTGGAAGTTCTTTGAATTGTGTAAGACCTCATTCCAGAGAACACTCATGAGCTACTAACTTCCTCTATACATTGAGGAATTCTTAGTTCATAGTGTGGTTCCAAATTTCTTTATCAACTTTTCTTCTTTACTTGTTACTCCCATTTCTCATAATCAGATAAGCACTGGGGCATTCTTTCCCTACACAGATGAATCAAAATGAATTTGTGAAACATGCTCTAAAGAACACTTAGCCATATTATAAAGTTACTCAATGGGGCAACACATAAGGCTTTGTTGCCAGTTTCTGATTAGAAATGGGATGTATCTTTTTGAGCCATGGAGATTCCAAAATTAACAATCCTCACTAACAGGACATTACCCAACACTCTCGTTCTCAAACTGTCCCATATCCTCTTATTCTGTCCTTAGTGAAGCTGCAGAAGAACAAATGGGCAGACATTCTCTACCTCCTCACTCTCTAGAAACATGAAAATAGTTTTTAAATTATGGGAAGCAACATAGCTTAATGGCAAGAGAACCATAGGATTTAAAGTCAGAGGAGATCTGGATTTGAATCATCACTAAGTGATCTTGGATGTGCCTATATCATTGGGATGTTGTGAAGATCAGACGAGATCATATATGTGAAAATGCTTTGGAAAAAATGCTATAAATTCAGAGTATTAATAGTAGATACTCTTTTAGTCTAAGTAATTCTCAAATTATAACCTCTTTGGGCTGGCTAAAGAAACTGTAAAATGAAACCAACCTACCTGATTGTTACAAGCCACAATGATATGCTCTGGTTCAGGCATGATACTGCTTGTCTGGGCCACAAGAGTATCTTTGGTATGTCCTGGAAGACGGTAGGAAGAAAAGAGCCCATGGTATTGCTTCATACAGAGAGGCTGACCAGATAGCTGTCCTCTGGCACAGTCAACAGGGATAGAATGGCTAGACAGGGGGAAAGGAAAGAAGAAGAGTAAATCAAGGAGAAAAAGAATCAATCTTGAGTATGTATCATTGCACTAATGAGACAAAGTAAATTAAGAATCATAGCTTCTTTAGAGTGTCAGATGGATAGCTTAATTCCCTTACCCCAAGTTTTGGTTCATTCCTGAGTTTATCAAACAGTAGAAATGATCTCTGGAGGAGGCTACAACAGTCATCTACACAAATGAATGACATGGAAATCTTCATATAAATAGATGAATATGTGTGTGTGTGTGTGTGTGTGTGTGTGTGTGTGTGTGTGAGTGTGTGTGTGTGCATGTGTATACACCCATGTATCTGATAATAGAGTAGATAGGATAAAAAGGCCCTGATACAGATTTTAGAAGTGCTGGGGGAATGAGGGTATATGTAGGCGTGTCAGTCTAATAAGTAGAGTGGGGTCACACTTAGAATGCTATAATGGTCTAGGTGGAATCTGTCTTTGTATTCAAGATTGACCTTAGAGTTACTTTCTCTTTCCTTTCTTTTACTCTAGTAGGTTGGAAGGAGTGAGACAGCAGATCTGAAGGAGTTAATGAATATTGTCCTGGCACCTCCTATCCCAATAGTCACCAATTTGCTGTCTATGGTCTCCATATAGCCAGTTTTTGCCCTGGTGCCTCAGAAAAAAATTACAGCCCCACTGAAATAAGTTTTCATATTCATTTCTAATTGAGAATAAAATGTTGTTGCAGATAGAACTTACATTCTCTTGCCCTCTTCCACTGTGGACCCAGCTCTAGGGTTTCTCATCTCTTTTTGACATTTAATTCTACAAGTCTTATGACTGTCTATTGGCATTTTCCCCAGATACCATGCTTGTAGAATGAAAGGAGGAGTATATCATATGGAAGGTAGCCCCAAATTGTGAAGAAGGGGAAATTTCTGGGAAATTATGACTTTTCATCTTCCCTTTCTGGACCCACTTGCTGCTAACTCCAAGGTGTCTGGACTCTTCATGATTCTCTTTTTGTGCTTATTGGCCCTTCCATTTCCATATCTGCATCTCCATATGTTTACACCTGAACTTTTCTTTTTCCACATATTGTACTATTACCTTATCAGCTTGCCATATAATTAACTCACTAATCTTGCTTAAAGAAATGTTGCTAAAGTGTTCGAAGTTTGCAATATTTTCAGTCTCCCTTTTTTGGAATAGATTTATATTTTAAATTATAGGAGCAAGTGCTTAACATATCAAGTTAGATTTCAGACATAATGACAAGTCATTACAACTGGAGAAAATTTTCTTTGGACTGGGAACTTTCTTTCCTCAAGTATCTGTTCATGGTCTTCCAGCAAAGTAAAAGGATGCAAGACTGTGGTACAGTGGAGAAAGTGTTGCATCTGCATTTGAATTTCCTCTCTAAGATTCTTTAATTATGTGGCCATGAGAATATCATTTAACCGCTATAAGACTGAGAAATTTAATAAAAATATTAACTAAAACCCTGACACTACCAACAGTGCATATTTTTGGGAGGAATATCCTTCATAAAGTTACAAGTGTTATAGATAAATAAGTCATTATTATTATTATTATTATTATTATTATTATTATTATTATTATTATTATTATTAAACCTGCCATTTTGGGGAAACAAGGAGACTTCAGTGAAATCTGACTCTTTCCTGTTCTTTTACTGACTTGTAACTCATTTCTCTGTAGGGAAAACCTCAACCACTACATAGCTGGGTTTAGCCTTTTCAGATATCCCCAGACTACTTACCTGTCCAGTAAGGTTTTATAGTCAAGCACTCCAGAGATAAGGTTAGCTGTAAACCTAAAAGAGAAGGACACCAAAAGTCATAAGAGCCTTTCATACCAGGGAGCTGTATTATGGTCTCTCATGTAAGAGATGTCACTTGAGATTGTTCTTTGAAATAAGTTATTGATGCACCTATAGAAAAATTAATCATGTATTAGGGCATAAAATGTAAGGGGATAATAGACAGAGTGTGTGGCCATGAGGAGTTCATCCTGAGAGTCATTGAGACCTGGGACAACAGGAATGTCCATACCAGAGTGCTCTGAACTCAGGAAGGAGCTCTGGCCCTTCTCTCTCTTTGTTCTCCTGCCTTTCATCCTTATCTTGTTGAATATTCTCAGGAAGGCCCTTTTGTCCTTATCCCTCTGCCTTTCATCCTCATATTGTTCAAGTGTCCCAGGAAGGAGTTCTGGTCCTTATCTCTCTACCTTTCATCTTTATCTTGTTGAAGATTCCACATTTTTCCAGGATACAGACCTTTTGTGGCATACCCTTTATACTTCCACAAGCCTGGAGATGAGGGATGCTGATACAAGGGGACTAGGCTTATATATACCCTTATTTCAACTATGTAAGTCAGAGATGTAGCATATACCTGCAATAAACTCCTTGCTTATCTCTCACTGGCTGACTTTCATTATTGAACATGTGGGACATGTCCAGCGGAGCTCCCCGAAGAGTTGTGTGAATTAAACTGAGACCCGGCTGCCCAGAGTGGACCGCAACAATAAAAATCTCAGAGTCAATTGCAGAAAGGCACAAATAATCAATGCACTCTCTTCACATCATGATGCAATAAAAATTATATGTAATAAAAGGCCATGGAAAGATAGACTAAAAATTAATTGGAAACTAAATAATTTGGTCCTAAAGAATGAGTAGTTTAAAAAACAAATTCTGTGGGGCAACTAGGTGGCACAGTGGATAGAGCACTGGCCCTGGAGTCAGGAGCCATCCATACCCATAGGAAAAACTTTTGTTTTGTCTTTTTCTTTTTTGTAAGGCAATGAGATTAAATGACTTGCCCAAGGTCACACAGTTAGTTAATTATTAAATGTCTGAGGTCAGATGTGAACTCAGGTCCTCCTGACTCCAGGGCCAATACTCTATCCACTGTGACACTTGGCTGCCCCTTTGTTTTTTCTTTCTTGTGGATTTTACTTTTGTTGTGATTCTTCTTTCACAACATGACTACTATGGAAATATGTTTAACATGATTGTGCATGTGTAACCTGTATCAAAGTGGTAGCTGTCTTGGGGAGGGAGTAGGGAAGTAAAGCAGAAAAATTTGGAACTCAAAATTTTACAGAAATGAATGTTCCAAGTTATCTACACATATAATTGGGAAAAAAATTAAGAAAAAATAAACTAGTGATTCTAAAAGGTAGAGATGAGGAATGAGTATATTCCAGGCATGGGGTGGGGGGCAATCTGTGCAAAGTCACAGGTGGGGAAACAGGATGCTTTTTTATGAGATTACGCTCCAAAATCTAGTTAGACTAAATGTCTGGTGGAACCAAGATTTATATCCAGTCAGCTTGGATGCCACCTATATTATTGTACATTACTGTGCTCTCTCACTTCCTGCCCCTTGGCTTGGTGCTCAATGACCTCCTCTCCTACCACCCAACCAAAAACCAAACCAAAAACAAACCATCCAAGTGAAAGCAGAAGAGCTGACCATGAAGAGACTTTCACCACTGCCCCTAGCACCAGCTCTTTAGCACTGAGAGAGGAGACCTTTGCCACACTCCACCCACCCACCTGCATATCCATATCAGTCTTCCATCAGTCTGTCTTCTGTCATCTCCAGTCTGTGTCTGTGTCCAACCCCATGTTTCTGTCCTTGAAATGTTCTTTCTCTCAGTTTTGACCAGACTCCCAAATGCTAGCCCCAGCTGTTTTCCTCCTTCTGCTTTCATGTCTCTGTCCTTGAACCCTACATGCCATTGAATTATGATTGTTTGTCCCTTTTCTCCATGTATCTTAGACTCCTTTTGGCCTTCCTCTCTCCCTTCCACATATTAGGAAGACAAATTCATATGAGCAGGTCTTCCATTTACTTATGTGAATGATTTGCATAGATTTCAATTCTATGAGGAAGGTGGATTGGAGAGAGAGATATGAGTTAGGGAAATCAATTAGGAAGTCAACTCAAGAAAGAGGTGATGACCTGGAGAGTAATTATAGTGTGAATGGAGAGAAGGGATGGATCTAAGGGATGCTATGAAGGTAGAATTGATGAGACTTTGCAGCTGATTGAATAAAGGAGGGAAGAGGAAACATCTAGGATGACTTCAAAATTGTACTCTGAAAGGTGATTTATTATTGATCATATCTGAAAGATAGAAGTTATGTCTATTTTGACTCAAAATGAAATTTCAGTTTCACAGTTATCTGGCTAATTCAATAAGAATAGATGCAACCTTGATGAATAATTCTCATAATAGCAACATCTTAGAACCTCTATTAATCTGCTTGGTCATCAAAGCTGGTTTACTTAATTGTTTCCGTACAAGCTACAGCATTCATTTTGTGACAATGAAGGAAAGATATTATAGTGAGGACTTGGAAGGTGGGGTTGTTGGTGAAGAGGGGGAATATTTCTCCAAATAATAATAAAGTGTGAAACTGTATTTGAACTGTTCTGGTCCCTCTGATCACCAACCTCTTCTAGTCAGATTAATTTATGAAATTATGAAATGGGACAGGTACATCCAATTTTTTTTAGATACTTGCCGGAAAGATTGACAGCAGCAGGGAAGTGAGGCTGCAATCATACTTTAATAAGGAACAAAGGATGGAGGGGAAAATAACATGGAAAATATAGAGATAAATAGTGAAATGGGGTACAGAGACAGACTCTAGGAATGGGAATAGGGTGGTAGAGAATGGCAGGCAATGCAGGAAGAAGGAACAGGGAGAGGCTCAGAGCATCACTCAATCTTAACTAGCTACTAATGTTCCTCTATACTGGCTACTTAAAAAGTTAATGTCCCTCTGACACCCTCCCTGACCTAGTCAGTATAGTACTTTGGTGGTGAGCCTTTGTAAGGGTCATCAGGGCATGTCTACCTCTGAGGCAACTGGGAATGAGAAGTTTGACCAGGAAGTCGAACAGGATGCATGCCAACCCTATACACATCTTCAGTTAGTTATCTTGTCTTCTCTGAATCCAAAATATACACTTAATGAAAAACAAGCACATCTTTCTAAAGAGATCGTATGGCAGAACCCTGGCTAATATAGAATGGCCATATTCTCCTTCCCCAAAAGCAAGCAGGTACTTTTCTATCTCACTTTCATGATTCTCTCTATGTAGGACATAAGACCCCCCTCAATTTAGTACTCCTTCTGTCTCTGATACTCTCCTGAAACTTATCAAACACTGTTGTATCTGTATCACCTCAAGGGGGATGCCTAGTCAGGAAGTCTCTAAAATATTTTTACACCATCTGATTCCTCATTTTGACCTTCCAGCATCATTACAATGAGACAATGGCCCTGCCTTCAACTCCTCTCCATGGCATCATCAGGCATCTTTAAATAACAAATAGTCCTCAGGCAAAGGAAGAATGCAAATTCCATCTTAATAACACATTTAACTAAATTATCTTGGAAATATGATCAGACTGAGTTTCCCTTCTCTTTCTTGCAGTGGCTAGGATTTGAACCACCATTAGTTCACCGCTTTGGTTTGAACCCCTTTGAACTCATGTATGGATGTCCTTTCGTCCTTGGTAACTTCCCAGCTGAACCTGGTCCTTCTTTTGGGGACTATATTCCACTCATGTTCACAAGGCTTTTTCTGAGGGAACATGATCACCCAACAATCACAGCATACCAGTGGACACTGGAACCAAACTCCTTTTGGCTGAACCTGAGATAGAACATTCCCCTCTACAACCCATGACAGGTCTAGTCCTCACAGGCTCTCTCTCGCTTTGAAATAGGGAGAGGAATGAGTTTGCTCATCTCATCTCTCTCCACTTTGGTATATGCTTGGAAGGAGATAGGATCTTCTTCCTCTTTGGGAATGCTGCATATCTATGTCTTCCAACCAAGTGGAAAAGTATTTGTTCCCTAGTCTACCTATCACCCCAAATTGAGGTAACCTCTGACAACCATGTTTTCCTGTCATCCTCAAGACACATGCAAGGGACTAAAGGCCCCCCACTCTCATTCTTCTCTTAGTGGTTATTGGCATCCTTTCTGGAGTGGCCAAAGGGGTAGGAGGCATCAAAATTTCTTACTTTTAGCAGCTAAAGCAATATCTTCAAGAAAGGTTTGATGCTATAGCCTTCTACAGATTCAAGATCAAATGGATTCCAAAGATTCTGTAACCTTGCAAAACAGATGGGGCCTGGACCTATTGACTGCCAAGATGGGAGATCTGTTTGTTCCTGGTCAAAGAATACTGTCTCTATATTAATAAATCTGGGATGTTGCTTAAAAATTGATTGATATAGCCTCATGTAATAGGAAAAAATCAAATGATACCTGGTCTAGTTGGTTTCAGTCTTTCCATATACTCCCTTGGCTCCTTCCCATATTAACCCCATTTGTCATGGGTTTTTTTGGTACTCTTCTTAGGTCCTCCTTTGCTCTGGATGCTTCCATCCTTCATATAAAAGACAGTGAACACTACAACATCTCAGGTGGCCAAATCCATGATGCTACTTTAGGTCCACCCTTTAGGTCCACCCTTTACCCTTTGCTGACATCATGGCCTCCATTCAGCTAGAAGCAGCTCCAGAAGAACAGATCTCCAACCCTGATCCTCAGTAAAATTAAAACAAAAAGGCTAGAATGTTGGATGGAGGCCTGAGTCTCATTATTCCCCAGTAGAGTCCCATTGATTATTCTTTCCTGAGGTCTCAAATCCTAACCTCCATAGAACTTTCAAACAACTCCCAATCACACCTTGGTGAGCCCCAAACAAAACAACCTCCATAGAGACCCCAAATGACTCTCAGTCCCTACAGAAACCATACCACCCTGCCTCCTTTATTTCATATCCTATAAAAAGACTTGCTTTCTCCACTACCCACTGTTGGAATCTTCTCAGATCTGGCCCATTGTTCTTTTCTTCAACAAACAGCTTTATATTCATTTGCCTCCATTGCCATCCTCTTTAAACAATAGACTTTCTAACCTCACCATCTGACCTTTCAAGTGACAGGAAGCAAGAAATCAAAGAAACATAATTTACAAATTGTCTCACATATTACTCAAAAATCACATCCTGGTAATTTGTACTAAATCAGGAGAATTCTTCTAGGAATTGCTGTCAGGGATTTTTTATCTTATGATATTTAAATCACAGATAAATTCCAGACATCTGCAGTAAGACCAGTAGATTACCAAATATTTTGAGGAACCAAGATTTATATCCAGTCAGCTTGGATGCACATTTGGACGATCTATGACCGTAACTTCTTGCTAGCTTCTTTACCTTTGTCTACAATCCATTCTACATAGTACCACCAGGTCAGTCTTCCCAGATTTTTGCCATGTCATTTTCTTGCTCAAAAATCCTGAAATCATACCTTAATACCTGCAATATAAATGCCTTGGACTGATATTCAAGGGCTCTTGCCCTCTGCCTGCTTGCATCATCCTACTTGCTTACACCTAGAATAGACAACTCATAGTTCTCCTAGAAGAAGTCTTGAAGTCTTTTGACACTGCCTTCCCCGGGGTTTCAGAAGCCTAGTGTACAAATTTCTTAAGATTTGCTTCCTCAATCAAATAATACAAGTATAACTGGAAGAGAACACCATCACTAAATACTAAAGTTCAACTTTCATCTCAAATATGAGAACAATTGATACTTTGCAGAGTCTCACTTTCTTTAGTTCTTCTAAGGGAGCATGCCACAACAATCCAGCTCCAGTTTTACCACATGCTCAGATGAAACCACCCCTTATTAATCATTTGTGCTCCTTGCTGCTCCCATTCTGACTCTAGTCTCCATTTTACACATTGGAATTCTGATTCTATTGTCCACAACTTTATGCTATTGAACTTTTTAGTCTTCATTCCTTTACCTTTCTGCTTTAATATAAGTGAGACCCTGTTCCAAAGTCATTGCATCCTTGGCAACCTTCTCACAGAAAGAATCTTGTTTTATTTCTTTAAGGCAAGCATTTATTGAGTCCAATCAAAATATTTATGCATAATGCAATAACTCACTTTTTAAAATTAAAAGAGTATATATCATGCCATTCCCCAATAGATACATGGTTAAAAGTCATGAGCAAGCAATTTTCAAAGGAAGAAATTCAGGCTATTAAGTACCATATGAGAAATGCTCCAAACCACTGATAATTAGAGATTTTCAAATTAAAACAACTCTTATGTTTTACTTCAAATCAATCAAATTGACAAAGGTGACAAAAGGAAACATTAACAGCTAATACATCATTGCTGAGGGTGAAACTGATCCAAGTATTCTGGAAAACAGTTTGGCCCTATGATCCCAGAATCACTGAAATATGCAATTTGACTCAGTAATATTATTCCTAGGCACATATTCAAGGGAAAAAGGTCTTGTATTTACAAAAATATTTATAATAACTCTTTTTGTGATGATAAAGAACTAGAATCTAAAGTATACCCATCAATTGGGAAATGCTCAAATTCAGTGGTTACACATATAATGGAATATTATTTTATCATAAGAAATGATGAAAATGATACTTGCAGAGAAAACTGGAAAGATGTATGAATTAATGTACACTAAAATTTATACAATAACAACATTATAAAGAAGAGTAACTTTGAAACTTAAGAACTCTGATCACAATAATTCTAGAGAGCAATTTTGGACCATGTCCAAAAAGAGCTATATGACATACTCTTTGATGTAGCAATACCACTCACTACTTAATCTGTATGCCAAAGAGATTTCAGAAAAAAGGGGAAATGGAGAAAAGGATCTACTTTTGCAAAAATATTTATAGCAACTTTTTTGAAGTGACAAAGAATTGGAAATAGAGGAAATGTTCATCAATTGGCAAATGACTGAACAAATTGTGGTTTCTGACTGTAATGGAATACTACTGTGCTATTAAAAAATGACAAACAGGCTGATTTCAGAAAATCTTGAAAAAACTCACTAACACAACACAGAGTGAAGTGAGCAGAACCAGAAGAATATTGTACTCAGCAAAAGAAATATGATAGGATGATCAAGTGTGAATGACAGCTATTTCAGCAATATTCAAGGCAATTCTAAATGACTCATGATAAAAAAGTACCTACATCCAGAGAAAGAACAAATGGAATCTGAATGTAGATAGAAACATATTACTTTTCATTTTCTTTATTTTTTTCATGTTTCTTTTCCTTTGGTCTGTGTCTTCTTTCACAATATGACCAATTTGGAAATATGTTTTGTATGATTACATATGTATGACCTATATCAAATTGCTTACTGTGTCAAGGAGAGGAAGAAGTGAGGGAGAAAGCAAGAAAATTTAGAACTCAAAAAATTTTTTTAATGTATGTTAAATGCAATTGGGGAAAATAAAATCTTATACTATGACCACACCATAAAGCTGCCTCAGAAAAGGGAAAAAAAGAACCTTATTAATTCAATTGCAAACCATGATTCCAGAGAACTGATTAAGCATACTATATATTTTCAGACAGAGGATGATGGACTCAAGATGCAGAGTAATATGTACATTTTTTTTGACAACTGGGAATTTGTTTTACTGGACTATGTATATTTATCACCAAGATTTTCTTTTTTCTTTTTACAGATAGAGGTGAATGAGAGAGAGAGAGAGAGAGAGAGAGAGAGAGAGAGAGAGAGAGAGAGAGAAAAGTTAGGGATAGGGTTCCCCTTTCTATCCCCCAAGTGAGAACAGAAGAAAGAACAAAAAGAATCACAATCAGAACAGCTTTGAAAATTACATGTTGAATTTGTTATATATTCTAAAATAAAATAAGTTCTACATGTTAGATATTTGGAGTTAAATGTATAATTTTCTCTTTCTGTTCAACAATTTATATGGAAATATTTATTTAATTTTATATTTGTTAAGTTCAGAGAAATAAAATAAACTAGTAAGAACAACATGCAATTAAATTATAACATAAGTCCTTTTTTGGTGGGGGGGGCAGGAGAAAGAAATATTATGATGCACTTGGCAGTCTCATACACATACTATTCTGACATCTCTCTCCACTAAAGACTGCTCCTTTTGCTCCTCACAATTTACAGAACTGCTCCCATATTCACACCTTTCTTTTGTGACCCGTGCAATATCATCCCAGTTTTTTTTAAATCAATCAAGAGATAATCTTTACTAATCACTAGGTCTAGTTATTCTACCTGTGTTCTTGATTGTATTCTTTCATTCCCACTTCATGACTGTACTTCAGTAACTACCCCTTCTTTCTAATGTATCTTCAGTGACTTCCTCACCACTGGCCTCTTCCTGTTTATAAACATCCTCAACTCTCTTTCAATCTTAGCCCATCCCAACTACTGTATTGTTTCTTTTCTCCCCTCTCTTCACCGATGAACTTATTGAAAAAGTTGTCTATGTCAGTGTAAGAGCTGGCTCTATCAGAGTCTTCACCATGTAGGATGGAAAAGCTCTTTTAAATTGCTCAAAGGTGGAATTCAGTAAAACATGGAAAGACTTACATGAACTGATGCTGAGTGAAGTGAGCAGAACCAGGAGAAGATTGTTCACATTAACAGCAACATTGTATAATAATCAACTGTGGTAGACTTAGATCTTTTTAGCAGTACACTGATCAAAGACAATTCAAAAGGTATGATAGAAAATACCATCCACTCTTGGTATATGAGGAAAGATCTATGGAGTCTGAATGCAGACCAAAGCATACTATTTTCACTTTTTAAATCTCATGTTTTTTCCCCCCTTTTGTTGTGGTTCTTCTTTCACAACATGACTAATTTGGAAATATGTTTAACATAGT
This sequence comes from Macrotis lagotis, assembly GCF_037893015.1. Taxonomy (NCBI): domain Eukaryota; kingdom Metazoa; phylum Chordata; class Mammalia; order Peramelemorphia; family Peramelidae; genus Macrotis; species Macrotis lagotis. The sequence goes on along the minus strand of NC_133661.1, from coordinate 73,881,482 downwards.
TGTGCATGTGTAACCTTTATACTCACTGCCAAGGGGAGGGGAGAAGGAAGGGAAGGAGGGAGATAAATATGAAACTCAAAATATTTGGGTTTTTTTTGACATACAAAAAATGAATGCTTAAAACAATCTTTACATTTCACCAGAAAAAAATAAAAGAAAGAAAAGAAAAAAATGAAAATAAAAAGGTTGCTCAGGAACAAAAGGATCAGAGCATCAGGAGTTCCTAGCTGTGATTTCTCCCTGAGATTTCTGAGTAGCAGACCAGTAGTATACCAACACTGGCACAGGGAAGCTATATTCAATTCTCTCCTTCCTCGGCTATAGCCAAGCAAACCTCTTTTTGTTAACTGTAGTTGGACAGTTGCCTCATTTTGTTCCAATTTTGAACCTGAGGTGTTCAACTGGCTTTTATACCTAATAATCCTAATAATACTGCCATATTCTTACTACCCACTCCTTCATCAACCTCTTAAAATATTAAAATTCTGTCACACCCCTGTTCTAACCAAAGTGTTCTTTCTGGTGTCTTTTTTTTTTTTTTTAGTTTTTGCAAGGCAGTGGGGTTAAGTGACTTGCTGAAGGTCACACAGTTAGGTAATTATTAAATGTCTGGGGTCAAATTTGAACTCAGGTCCTCCTGACTCCAGGGCTGGTGCTCTATTCGCTGCACCACCTAACTGCTCCTCTATTTAGGATCTTTAAAGAGCTACTAATCTTTTTTTCAGTTTCCATCTTTCTGGACCTCTCTGTAGAATTTGGTATTCTTATAGGTTTTTTTTTTTTTTTTTTGCAAGGCAATGGGGTTAAGTGGCTTGCCCAAGGTGACACAGCTAGGTAATTATTAAGTGTCTGAGACCTGATTTGAACTCAGGTCCTCCTGACTCCAGGGCTGGTGCTCTATCCATTGCATCACCTAGCCACCCCAATACTTCTTTAAAATTTTTTAAAAAATATTTTATTTATTTGTTTTTCCAACTACATAATATGGTAGTTTTTAACTAATCTTTTTCATGCAAAGTTTTTGGTTTGCAATTTTTCTCCCTCCCTGCCTTCCCTCCCCCTTTCCCCTGCATAGAAAGCAATCTAGTATAGGCTCTACATTTATAACCATACTAACCATATGTCCATATTGATCAGGTTGTGAGGGAACAGTCAGATACAAATGAAAGAAAGAAAACATTAGAGAAAACATGACATAATACAAAAAGGCAACTTTTAAAAATTGAAAATAATAAACCTCGGTCTTCATTGAAACTTCACAGTTCCTTTTCTGGATATAAATGGTATTTTTTCATCACAAGTTTTTTAAAATTGTCTTTGATTATTGTACCACTGAAATGAATGAATTCATCAGGGTCGATCGTCACCCAATGTTGTCATTAATGTGTATGATGTTCTTCTAGTTCTGATCATTTCACCCAGCATTAATTTATGCAAATCTTTCCAGGCTTTCCAGTCCCTCATGATTTCTTATAGAACCGTAGTGTTCTATCACATACATATACCACAATTTGTTCAGCTAATCCCCAATTATGGACATCCCTTCAATTTCTAATTCTTTGCCACTATAAAAAGAGCTGTCATGAATATTTTTGTACATATGGAATTTTTTACTTTTTCATGATCTCTTCAGGATACAGACCTAATAGTGGTACTGGTGGAGCTAAGGGTAAGTCCAGTTTTATTGCCTTTTGGGCATAAGAATTTCGTACTTCTAACCACTTCTTTCTTCTCGATAAACTTCCTTCTAATTCTGAAACACCTACTCTCTCCTGGTCCTACCCTTCTTCTACTGCTTCTCTTCCTTCTTCACTGGTTCTGCATCCTCTTCATTTAGATGATCCCTCGAGACTTTCTTGGATTTCTATTTTTACCTTACATTTCTCCTTTGGCAATTTCATGCATACTTGTGGCTTCAATGGCCACCTATGCAAAAGACTTCCAAATTTATATCTTTAGACCTTATTTGTCTTCTAAACTCCAGCCATGCATCTTCAACTTCCTTCAGGAATCTCTACCTGAAATTCTTACCAACACCTCAAACTTAACAAATTTAAAAAATTGAACTCATTGTCTTTCTCTCTAAACCTCTTTCTCTGACTTCTCCATATCTGTCTAGAAACCACCATTCTCCATTCTCTCGTATTCTTAATCTTAGGATTGTCTCAAACTCTGATTTCTCCTTCACTGATAATATTCAATCGATCATCAAATCTTATTGATACTAGCTTCACAGCTCTTAAAACTGTCCTTTACTGTTTGCTCCCATACCACCACCTTAGTATATGCTTTCAGTACTAGCTGCTTGAAATTTTGCCATATACCTTCTAATGAGACATTTTCCCCAGCCTCCACTCTCTCTTTTTGCCAATCTATTCCTTATGCTACTGTCAGAACAGTCTTTCTTCCATATAGGTTTGGTAATAACACATCTCTACTCAAAAATGTTCAGGAACTCCCTTAGCACATGTTGAATAAAGTGGGAAATGACAAAGAAAGGGAAGGCTAAGGACAGTGAAGACAAACAATAGTTATTATAAGTGCTGCCCCATTCTACAGTTAGAAAACAGGTAATAAAGTTTAAATAATTAATCCAATATGAAACTAAGGATATGATCTAATGAAATGTGTTGGTTAATTCTTGGTGTTCTTTCCATTATGATACATGGATGCCTGGCAGGGTAAATCAAATAGCAAATCTACCATTGCTCCTGGTGGGGAATTTCTCTCAGACTGCAATTCAGGGACAAAGAAATTCTTTCTTTAAATAATTTATAATTTATAAAAGCAATCTGAAATGAAAAGGAACACTCTGCCTGGGATATATGAATTGTAAAACTTTAAAAAAAACTATAGAGGAATGAATTAAACTCAGACTTCCCAGCCAACTTTCCTCCCTTATGAGGTGGCAAAAGACTTTCTGTCTGAAAGATATATTACTAAGGAGGTGTCATTATTTCTTGGAATTCCCCTCTTCATGCAAATAAAAAATCTACTATAGGAATTTAATAGTTTTTCTTCCCTGACATTTCCAATTTTATGTTCATTATCTATGCCGGAGCTTCTTGAACTGGGGTCTGCAGACTCATAAGGGCTCTGTGAATAGATTTCAGGCTTCTGTGAACTTGGACAGGAAAAAAAATTACATTTTTATTTTCTGGATCTTTAAAAGTTTAATTATTTCAATTAACAAAAATCTATTTTCTCTCTCCCAATTCCTCCTTTGTTATAGAAGAAAAACAAAACCTCATAATAAATATTTACCTTTAGTTTCACTAGCATCTAAATGAAACTAAGCATTTCCTTCAATTATGAATTTTCAAAAAGAAAAATTATTCTACAGGATCCATAGGCTTTTTCAGTCTTCTAAAAGGCTCTAGAATACAAGCAAAAAAGATTAAGAACCACCAATGTGAATATGCTTATATGTATGCATGTGTGTATTATATATCTATGTCTGTGTATATATATGTGGGCATAGCAATAGAAATATAGATATGAAATGTAATAGCATTTCAGACCATTAATCTTGGTATTCTGTCAGCATGGAGATGACTTCCAAAAAAAGATGTTGGACTATTGTCATAGTGTGGAATGTTGAACTAGGTAACTTCTAAAGTCCTTTTTATCTGTAAACTTCAATGTTTATTTAATTCCTAGGGATATATTAAAGTAGGCTATATGGTTGGAAACTAAAAGGGATTGGAGAGATCAGGGTTGGGGTCATAACAAGTCTGTTAATGTCTGCCCAACCCCTCATTACCACTAGGGACTAGGCAAATGTTAGGCCAGTGCTCAAGGGAGACTGCTACTTAGATTCTGGAAGAGCCTTCAATGTGAATGCAAAACAGTCTTTCTGATAGGACCAGGGGCATAATAATGGGAAACCAGAGAAGGCTAACAGAACCTTAGCTTGCAAAACACATGCAAAACATTTACATTTTACATTTTTTTAAAAAAGGTTTTTGTTTTGAATCCTTTCAAAAAAGTGATGATGATGTGGTTTTTGCATTACCCTGTCTTTATGAATCTGGGAAGTCAACAACAGAAAGAAAACACAAAAAAATCTGCTAATTGACCCACATTTTTTAAAGAGGGAATATGAAAAATAGAGCCAGAGAACATATGTCAAGAAATTTTTTTGTTGTCTTTATTTTCTTTAGTGTATGAAACAGTGACTTGATGGTATATTGAGAAAAATATCTTATCAGATGCAATTGTGAGACTAGTTTAAAAATCATTCTGCCAAATATTTTTTATTATTTGTCAATTTTTTCCTTGGTTTTTCTTCTTCTGCCAACATCCAAGTAACTGCTGCCTCTCCCTGCTCCCTTTACTCATACGACACATATCTATGAACTGCCCATTTTGGGCACTATGATAGCCAGTCACCTTGCCATTATTGCATATGAACCTTTTCCTTTAGACTCCCTTCAGGTCTGGAACCTGGAACCATTCAAATCAGCTCTGCCATCATTTCTGGAAGGGAGCTGTCAATCTGCTTCTCCCTTATGACTTTACTCACCCTTCATGTAGCTTTCCTATCCAAAGTGTACCTCTGGTCACTCCCCTATGTATATGGTCTTTCCCTATAGGAATGTATGGCCATTGAGGGCAGGGATTGTCTTTACTTTTATATTTGCATTCCCATCAAGCTTTATACTTAAATTCTACTTAGCATATGATGCTTAATAAATAATCTTTTCATTTATTCATTCAATCACCTGACACTCATCTGCTGTAGTAAATGTAGTGTTTTCTCTTACCACAACACAGAGGCTAGGAAAATTAAAAACAAAGAATGGAGTGGAGAAGAAGAGCATCTTCTATTTTTAAGGACCAGTTTCGGATTAATTTTGCCTATGGCCTACAAGGCTCTGTACATAGTATTGCTGTTCAGTCATTTTAGTTGTGACCAACTCTCGTTTGGATTAGTTTGTTTGTTTGACTTTCTTTGCAAAGATACTGGAGTGATTTACCATTTTCTTCTACAGCTCATTTTACAGATGAGGAAACTGAGGCAAACAGAATAAAGTGAGTTGTCCAGGGTCACGCAGCTAGTAAGTGTCTGAGTCTGGATTTGAATTCAAAAAGATGAATCTTTCTTACTCCAAGCCCAGTTCTCTATCCTTCTCCACCTAGCTGCCTGTGCATAATATTCAGTTCAATAAACTATTATTAATTTGTCTGAACCTTAGTTTCCTTATTTGTAAAAAGAAAAATATGATACCTGTACTATCTATATAACAGGGTTAGTGTGATGCTCAAGGAAGATTATATATATAAAGTGCTTTGCAAATCTCCAATCAATATAGTGTCCCAAAACTCCTCTTAGACTTCTTCCACCCCCACCTCTCCTCAACCTCTAGGAGACTCAGGCTAAGATGCTCCTTTATGAACCTCTCCTTGGCTATTCCATGCTTTGGTGATCTCTCTCCCTCTGAATTCCCAAAATATTTCCATTCTCTACTGTCATTTGACTCTTAGCAAAGACTCCCTGGTCTTATTAATTAACAATCCAAACCTCTGTCTCTAGTGAGTTCTTGCTTATATGTATAGAAAGAAAGCAATGCAAAACATGGGAATTTTGCTCTTGGTAAAATATGCATGTGGCTGAAATTTAAAGCACAAAGCACTGAGGTGACTGTGCCTACCCCCACCTGGCCTTCTTTAGTCTGTCCTTCTTCTCCTCCCTTTCTGCATGGGAGACCTGAAAAATCTTTGGGAGTTGAGAAAAATTTTTAGGGCTTAAGATTTAGATAGCATTTCACAATTTATTGAAAGGAATCCCTTAAATATGATTTTTGAAAGAGTGCTGACTAGAAATTAGGAATGGACAGAAATCAAGGGAGACTTTTAAGCCTCTGGGATCTAAGCAAAAAAGGAGATAGCAGACAAAAAAGGAAAAGCTAGCATATTAGCAGAGTTATCCAGTAGAAGCTTCACAGTGAAGTCATGTCTAGCAGATACTACATAGAACATATTTAATGGAAGCAGGGGAGTAGGCCCAGGAGAGCAGTGTGGTGGTGACATCAGAAATTCTTCAGCCAGAAAAAAATGAGTGTCCATATGTGTTCTCTACCTGTGAGTCCTCCTTCTACACATGTGGACTGGCAACATATTCCCCTACATCCATGCTTCCTATGTGTGTTCTTTGGCCTCAAGTGCTCCCCAAGTACACAGTCATTCTTGTGTGTTCCCTAGAGACATGCATTCTTCCCACTGATGATGTTTAGAGGGAGAATGTGACTCAGGGTTAGGTGGAGAAAAGTTCTATTACAGTTGATTTGAACTATGTGATCTCTGGATGACTTCCATGGAAGCTCATGATCTGTTGTTGTTTTTTTAAATAGTTCTGGACACACATTGTATTGAACTTAGAGAAGCTTTTCTGAACTCCAGTGGAAGGTGGGGAGCCAGAGTGACATTCCCTTAAGTACCTTTCAAAGTGCTAGATACTTAATGAATACTTGATTGATTAATTTATTAAAACCTGTTTTATTGGAAACCCCATAACTTTAAAAGTTTTCTAGATACGTGAATTATTATTTTTTCCCTTGAAAAAGGAGTAAGAAGCTTCCTGAATGCATCCTGATTCTTTGCCTAGTTAAGTCTTCTAGCTGATTCTGGGGTAAAGGCATTTCTGGTTTAACCTTCTTACTGTCATTTGTTTAAGATGAGTAGAACAGATCTCCAGGGAGAGTCTGCACAATCAAGGGGAGACACTCAAATATAGTCCTGCTACTATTTCTTTTTTTTTTTTTTTTAGTTTTTGTAAGGCAAACGGGGTTAAGTGGCTTGCCCAAGGCCACACAGCTAGGTAATTATTAAGTATCTGAGACCGGATTTGAACCCAGGTACTCCTGACTCCAAGGCCAGTGCTTTATCCACTATGTCACCTAGCTGCCCCTCTATTTCTTAATCTATCTAATTAATTTTTAAGTTTGAGATTTCTGACAGTGTTTAAATACGAGTATACTGTTTTGCCTCAATCAGATTTCACCCTTCTGTTTTTTTTCTGTGAAATTCCATTGTAGCTCCTCCTGCCTATATAACTATAACCCATATAAGGCAGCCAAAACTGCTTCTCAGGGTGCACTGATTTTTATGTACAGTGAGTCTATGCTCTGAGCATAATAAACTGATTTTTATCACATCTCTGCATTGTTGATAGTTATGATTGGCAGAAGCACCTATCAATGTATTGTGAACAATTTCTGCCACAGATCTAAGGGATGCCTCCTGTAAATTTTTTTGACTTTGCAAGGCAATGGAGTTAAGTGGCTTGCCCAAGGTCACACTGCTAGGTAAGTATTAAGTGTCTGAGGCTGGACTTGAGTTCAGGCCTCCTGACTCCAGGGCTGGTATTCTATCTACTGAGTTATTTAGCTGCCCCTTCTTCTGTAAAATTTTTTAAGGAGACTTTTGCACAGATCAAAAAAAAAACCATCTTTTCCCTGTACAATTATACTTATCTCATCCCTTATTCCTATTTGACTGACAAAATATTTAGCACTTAAGTAAGAATGCTGTGCCAAGCAAGGAGGATGCAAAAACAAAAATTAAATAGTCCCTGAACTCAAGGAGTATACATTTTAAAGGGGGAGATAACATTCACATGCATCATTTTATAAAAGTTTATTTTCCCATAGTAGTTCCTAACCTTAGGTTTTAAATCCCCAATTCCTTTCAATATAATTACTATCCAAGACAGAATGTAAGTTCCAGGTGGATTTTCTTTTGACTGTGCAAGAGAGGCTATTCTTTGCTTCATTTCTTTCTTACTTGACTAAATCAGTACAAAACCCTGAGGGTCTTGTCCTCCCAGTTTGATTTTTATTTTTTTGGACTAGGTGCTAGTGGTCCTTCTTGCCCTCTTTGCCTCATTTCTTTCTTACCTGTCTTTATCACTGAATGGGTGTCCTCAGTCAAACTGAAATCTGCCTCAAAAAAGGTCAAGGTCTCCCACTGCATCCAGGGCTTGGTCTTATCTGCCTAGTGGGACCCAGACTTCAGTCATCCTGGTCCCTATGTGGCAACTGGACCCAGATGACTCTGAAGGTGAAAGTGAGACTGGTGACTTTGCACAGCCCCACTCTCAATTCAATTCACTTGTACGGATGCATCAGCTCCTTGAAGTCAAGGTCTTCTTCTTGAACTCAGAACAAGTAACAACAACAGCAACAATATATTACCAGAACCCTGGACAATTTGCTTTTCGTTGCTTGTTTTGTCCCTGTATCACTAGCAATACCCCATATCCTAACCTACTCTTCTAGTTGAATTGAATTGAAGGTGAAGTGCTACCAAAAGAGCTTGCTGACGAAGTAACAGTAGACAAGAGAAGCTTCAGAATCGCGCACCCAGGAAAGCAATGCATAGGAATATTAACAGCAATGGAGGCTCAACCCGGGAATGAATGGAAGCTTCCCATTCTCTGAAGTACCTGAAGGATTCTCTCTCTCCCACCCTCCCTCTTCCTCTTCCCCTTCTTCCCCTTTCTCCTCTATCTCTTCCTTGTCCTTATCCTTTTCCTCTCTTCCTTTACCCCTCCCTCTTCTTCTCTTTCTCTCTTCCCTCTCCTTCTCCTCTTCCTCACTTCTCCTACCTGTAAATCATACCTCAGACAGGGGCAATTAGCACAGAGGTTTGTATTACAGCTCAGTGAGCTCTGAAATTGTAGCATATGGAAGACATTCTGTGAAAAAAGAAGGAATGGTTTTTATCCCTCCTATAAAATGCTTTAGTTTGGGGACAGTCTGTGATGGATGGTTTTGAGTATATCTTAATGGTGTTTTGTCTAAAGCTTGGCAATTTTCCTTCATGGAAAGAATATGACCTAGGAATCGTCAAGGTCCCAGGGCCAAGACTAGGCTTAGGCAAGGTAGGTAATTAAAGAATCAACACAAAATGTGGGTATAATGAGGGAAATTTTCATAAAAGCATGTTCCTGATGCCAAAAAATTCTACTCTTTGTGGCATATGGGTATTTATTTTGTGATTAATCAAGTTTCATGTGTTAAAGTCAAATCTGAAAATCCTTAGTGAACAGTAAAACACAATGGGAGCAAATTTTAAAGCATGATGGAGGGATTTTAGGAGGAGGGGAGTAGTGTTATTTTTCCAATCTTGTCTAAGCACACAAATGCTTTTCCCCAGCTCTGAATTCCGATCTAGACATGAAACTCCCCAAAGGAATGGTTTTTTTGAGTGAGACTCTCAGTTCATTCTGGTCATGACAACCCTGGATGACTGTCTCCTTATGTTTTACTCACAGAGGAAGCACTTCTCAAATATCTCTTATAGCAGTACTGTCAAATTCAGAAATGCCAGCCACTAAATGACAAACCACTTCAGTATGTGTCTCTTTCCAACAAAAGCCCAAATGAGATCACTACAAGTCAGACACAACTGAAATGACTCAAGAACAACAATGGCGATGATGACACCAGTGACAACAACAAATCCCTGCCCAAGGAACCTGTGAGCTATATATTGACAGATTTTTAGTCATTTTATTTTAGTCATTTTCTTAGTATCTTTTGCTGTGTCTTTATTTATTTAGTTAGTTAGTTTAATATCTCCCAATTACAATTTAATGTGATTTAGGCCCCACGCCAGAAGGCCACCAGAGAGCAAAATATTCGACAACTTCTGCCTTATGGAGTCAGAGAGGGACGCTTTCTCCTTTCCCCATCTCTGTGCACTATGATAGGTAGATGACAGTAAAAGGGTATATGGGTGTGGGGAGGGAAATGACCTTGTGAAAGATTTAACACAGAATTTAAAAGAAATCTTACCGTAACTGATCATTCACATCCTGGAAATTCTGTCGAGCAAAGATCAGAGCTGGACTGGAGTTGACTGGAAGAGCCAAACGGTTGTTGAGATACATGTCTTCCAGCCAGTACTCAAAGACCTATAGGAAAAAGGTGGTGGTGGGGGAACACTGTAACTCAGTCAGGTGAAGAAGCATGAACTGACACACTATTCTTGGTTTTAATGAACACAGATGGATTATCTTTCTTTGTCTGGACCTAGATCCTCAATCATTCAGCAGGTGATAAATTGGGACAATTTATTGTTTGTCTGCCTAGTCTTGACACATCTCCCAAATTCACTTCATTTTTGAGCACCAGACAAGGATTCCTCATCTTGCCCCTGCCATAAGCTATCTGACCTAGGATGAATCATGGAACCTCTCAAAGTCTGTTTCCTCATTTTTAACTTGGTGAGAATCATCCATGTCCTGATTAACTCACAGGATGGTTATGAAGGTTGAATAAAATGATGTTTGAGAGGGTAGTTTGAAAAATAGAAAAGTGTGATACAAAATTGTAGTTATCTTCAGCATCATTTCATCATCATCATGAGAAGAGTTTTTGCTATTGGTACACAAGGTCGGCTGATGCCAGTGTTTAATTAAATACACATTTATTAGATACTTACAGTGTGTGAGTTGTTGAAAAATTAAAACAATCACTGACTCCACTCAAGGAGTTTAACATTCTAATGGCTATTCTAATATAAATGGCATCCTCAGGGGCAAGGAAGGAAAAGAGAAAGAAGGAAAAAAAAGGAAAAAAGAAAAAAAGACTCTAGTCATTGTTCTCTCATTTTAAAGAGACTCTTTTTTCCCACAATGCACAAGTGCAAAGCTGAAGGGAATTAGGAAGTATCCTTACTATAACATGGTTTATCCATTTGATTATTGTCTCAGAAAGAAGAAACCCAAAGAACTGGCAATATCTGTAAGTCTCTAGAAACTGAATATGACTCAAACAATCTATCTTTTACATGGAAGAAGTTGTTCAAACTTGACCCCTCTGGAGTACAAGGTTCTTTCCTAAGACTTGAGAACTAAGATGAGACACTCCACTTACATGGGTGGATTTTATAGTTCATGAATTCTGGTTGCTTTTTTTTTTTTGATGAAGAAACCTTGACTAGTTCATCCTATATAACAAGGGTTTAATAATTGCTCATTGACTGACAGACAGGGTGGACTAAGCCAGATTTAAACATATCCCAGGGGGTGGCTAGGTGGCGCTTTGGATAGAACACTGGCCCTGGAGTCAGAAGTAGCTGAATTCAAATGTGACCTCAGACACTTAATAATTACCTAGCTTTGTGGCCTTGGGCAAGCCACTTAAGCCCATTTGCCTTGAAAAAACCTAAAACAAACAAACAAAAAGCCTATCCCAGAAGAAGTGTGAAGTTCAAAAAAGTCTGACATTTAAATCTTTCAAAATCTATTACCATTCTCTATCTTTTATTATTTTCCTCTAGATACTCTAAGCTTCCATTGATTTGTGCTGCTTCTCTCCCCAATTTATGATTCAAAGTTTTCAAAATAGACTTTGAATTAAGGAGAGACTTATCTATCTATGTACATCTGAATAGAATCCATTCCCATCCCCCCTAAAACAAAGGATCATGAAATTGTAGATTTAGAACTAGAAGACATCTTAAAGACTAACATGTCCAACTCCATTTTTTAAAATTGCTTTTGTTTTTTTGTTTTTACAGGGCAATAGGGTTAAGTGACTTACTCAAGGTCACACAGCTAGGTAATTATTAAGTGTCTGAGGTTGGATTTGAACTGAGGTCCTCCTAAATCAGGGGTCAGTGTGCTATCCACTGAGCCACCTAGCTGTCCCTCAACTCCATTTGACAAATGAGAAAACTGAGTCTAAGACAGGTTGAATAGTTGGCCCAGTGATCTGTTCAACCTCTGCTTGAAAACTCCTTCAACTCTGAGACAACGCAGTCAACTTCTGAACAGATTCTAGTTGTTAGGACAGTTTTCCAACATCAAGCTTAAATTTATTTCTTTGCAACTTTTTTTTTTTTGCTAGGCAATGGGGTTAAGTGGCTTGCCCAAGATCACACATCTAGGTAATTATTAAGTGTCTGAGGCTGAATTTGAACTCAGGTCCTCCTGACTCCAGGGCCAGTGCTCTCTCTATCCATTGAGCCACCTAGCTGCCCCTTCTTTGCAATTTCTACCCCTTGTTCATGCTTTTGCTTTCCTACTATGATGCATTTTTTTGCCTTGTTCTTTGTGCTAAAAATGCCTCTTTTAAATTTTAAATTTCAATCAAACCAATTGAGTTAGGATTTACTGAATGGGTAGGTATAGGGAAGGGTATTTCCATCAAAAGCCATGAAGCTTTTCTTGATCTCCCTATGCTCAATAACCTTTACCCCTTTTACCTCGCATAGAATTTTGTTTTTTTCACTTTAATAATGAATTTATCAGATATTCTTTTGTATATCTGTGTGTGTGTGTATGTGTGTGTTTATTTTCTACTAGGTTATAAGTCCCATAAGGAGAGACTAAACTTAATAGCTTTCCCAGAGTTTAGAAAAAATGTTCTGAACATATTAGAATCTGAAAAAAGTGTTGGTTGAATTGATGAATATTTCCACTCAGATGACTAGGTATGGTGCTAGCCCCAACTATTTTATTAACTCACTGAATGCTCTCTAACTAAACCTCTCTACCCTTCACTTTTTACATTGTAAAGTTAACTTTCATGGAAAACTAATAACATCTCTGATGACCTTACTGTGGCAAATTTCCTAAGGGTGGGGTCTGTTGCAGTTCTCTTTTCTCCTCAGAAGCTGACATAGTAGTTTCCTTGAATGAGAGGGCCACTATCAAAAGAGCAACAATTCTGTCATTTATAGTCTTGGAAAGTTGTGTAGAACACTAAGAGTTTAAGTGACTTGCCCAGGGTCACATAGTCAGTCTGTGTAAGAGACAAAGCTTGGATCCAGGTCTTCCTGACTTCAGAGTCACTTTTCTAGTCAGCTCTCTACGCTTGTCTTAAGAATTCTATGATTGTCTACATTCATCAACATGTCTTGCACTAGGATACTTTAAACACAAGTTTAAAAATATAAAAGAATATGTTTAGAAAAACCTTGAGGAGTATATGAAATCCCCACATGTGCAAGGAAACTATATTATTCTGGGGTTTTTTTGTATGGGTAAAGTTCAGTGCCACAAAATTCTATGGGTGGAAGGTGACTTTCCTAGAGAAAGAGACTTAAAAGTAAGTCAAATTATGGGAAATAATGAACTTCCCATGTCCTTTTCTTCCATTCCTTCTACTTGTTCTAGATGGCCTTTTGTTGTGGGTTTATTTCTTACCCAGTTTGTCATCTTCTCCCTTCTCTCCAGGAGTTTTTGCTGTAAGACTTCCCCAAGGCCCCCAGGGGCACCGAACTGCTCCACAATCACCTTAGTCTTCTTGTACTGCCCCTCAGGAACCAGATGTTTCATACACCGGAGGTACATGGCCAGGGTCTTCTGGAGTGGTGGCACTGGGAGTTTGGGCAGCACCTGAGCATGGGCAGAGAGCAATGTTAGCAATGGCACAGATCAAGAAGGTTTGGGCTGGGAGCCCAACCTCTGAGGTATGGACTAGGAGAACATAGGGCTTCATCTTTTGAGGATAAGAGACTACTTTCTCTCTCTACCTGTATCTTGTTTCTTCTGCTACTTCCTATCCCTACACACACTGGAGACTGTGACCTCTTCAAAGTTTGGCTTAAGCATTCCTTCATACTCCTCTTCAGGTCCCATTTTTGTTCTCCATGTAGGTATCACCTCAACATTCACAAATACCAGAAACTTCTTCCCTCATTTTTACAGAGCCTGTTATTCACCTTCACTGGAATCCCCAGTGACTCCACCACTTCCTGTTTTCTCAGTCTATAATCCCTGTTTTGGCTTCAACTCCCTTCATAATCCTGACACAATGATTAGCTATTTCAAAGCTATACTTTCTGTGACTCTTGCTTTCCTCTCTCTCTGACTTACTAAGTCCCTTACTTTAACTCTAGCCATCCCAAGAATACTTTGTATTTCTTTTGTGAATACTTATTTTATATACATATATATTCATTTGCATACATATGTTTTCTTCTGTTAGAATGTAAGCTCCTTGAAGACAGGAATTATTTCAACTTTGTTTTTGTATTCTCACCACCTGGCACAATGTCTGGCACAAATTAGGTATGTAATAAATATTTACTGATTGGTGGATCCGTCTTATCCACTTTGACCCCTGATGGAAAGAGCTCACATAAGCCACAAAGTTGTGCTGATGTAGTTTGCCAAAAAAAAATTGCTCACTAATTCCAAATGAACTTTCACCAATATATGACAACCTTTATTATCTATGATATTTCCCATGGTAACAACTGCCAAAATTCTACACTTTTCTCAATCCTCCAATTCCATCCTTCTTTCTTTCTAGATGACATCAAAAGAACTGAAAATTAAAAACTGAGTTGCTCTAACATGAGCTACATTAGATCTTCTCACTAACTCAAAAGGTGTGTTTTCAAATCCTCTCTTCCTCTAGTCTCAGAGAATGAAATTGTTCTCTTTGAGAAAAACTAAACTTTCTATCCACAACTATGATCACCTTCTGTCTTCTCTAATACCTCATTTCATCCACCATCTCTTTTGCCTCTTATCTTAAACACATTTTACTCTATTTCTTTCTTCCCCGCATCTTGAAAAAAGAACACTTTCCCTTTACTCTACTATATAAAGCTAAATTTCCAGAAAGAGTAGGATATACATCTTTTCTTTATTTTCTATTTACTCTTTAATCCCACAAAAACTAGCTTCTGCCCTCACAAAATTTAATCTTTCTTCAAGATCACTCATGATTCCTTTTTGCCACATCTGATGATTCTTCCTTAGCCCCCATTTTCCATCACCTTTCTGCAGAAGTTGCTATTGTCAACCACAGAAATTTCTAGATCCTCATCTGGTTTCTTTGACATGCCATTTTTCTGATTCTTATCCAACCTTATTGTCTGTTCTATGTTGGATTCTGTGGTTAGTTCTCTTTCCTTCTCCCATCCATTAAGCATGAACAACCCCAAAGGCTGAATGAATGTTCTTGACATTCCTCTTTACTTCCTCTTTACTGTTTTCTTTGGCAATTTTGTCTACTACTGTGACTTCATTTATTTCCACTATGTGAATGGTTTCTTGACTGACTATATCTATGAACGATTATATATGCTCTCTTTTGAACTTTAGTCCCATGTTTCTAATTATATGCTGAACATTTCCACCTTTATAGACTATTATTACCTCAAGTTCCACACTTGTCTAAAACAAAAACTCATCCATTTTCCTTGAAATTTTACCCCTTTTCCTAACTTCCTTTTTTTTCTCTTGGCTCTACCAGTTTCCTATTAATCCAGGCTAGATGGATTCATGTGTACATCTTGCCTTTCTTTCATCTCTTACATCTATCTAGTTGTCAAGTCTTCTTTTTCCTACCAAAGAAATATTTCCCAAATCTATCTTCTCCTTTCTGCTTCTACTGTATCAATTTATTTAAGACCATCAATACTTCCTATCTGGTCTATTGTAATAGCCTTATAACTAGTCTTCTTCCTCTAATCTTTCATTCCTCCATACTATCCTTCATAGAGTGATGTCAAAATAAATTTCCTAATCATGTCATTTCCCTACTCAAAAACCTCCAATGGTACACCATTATCTCATATATAAAATACATCCTTTGCTGAACACTTAAGATTCTTCACAATTTAGCTTGAAAAAAACATTATTTTAATTTCATTTTATTCTTTCTTTATAATCTATACATTCTAGCCACGTTGGGTTATTATGCTCCTTGATGTGTCTTATCTCATTCTGTGTACTTTCAATTGTTCTAAAACATGCCTTGAAGAGACTCTTTCCTCAATATTCCATGGAAATCCTTTTCTTCTTTCAAGATCTATGCCACCAACATTACTTTTTTTCATGATCTTCCCAGCAAGAGGTGATTAGGCAAGACAAAACCTTCTTGGAACTCAGGTTCTTCATCAATTAATTAATAAACAAGCATTTATTAAGTGCTTGTTATATGCCAGAAACTGTTCTAAGTGCTGGAGATAGAAAGACAAAAGGTAAAACAGTCTATGATCTCAAGGAGCTTATAGTTCAATGGGGGAGATAATATACACATATACATTTGCAAATATACATATGTGTATATTTATATGTATATATATTTATTAGATTCATGCAAAGCAGATAAATAGTTGTTGGGGATGGCACAATCTGGGAACTGGAAGGACTTTGTGTAAAAGGTGATAATTGGAGCAGAACTTTAAAGGCATAAGGGATTCTAAGAGATGGAGGTAAGGAGGGTCAGAATCCCCAACTTGAAAGATAGTCAAAGCAAAGGGACAGAGCTAGGAAATGGATTGTTGTGTATAAGAAAACCAAAAAAGTCAATTTGACAAGATAATATAGTACAAGAAAGGGAAGAAGATATAAAGTCAGAAAAGTAAGTTGGGGGACAGGTTAAGAGGAATTGAAGAGTTTGTTTTTTGTCCCAGACGTAAGTTACTAGAGTTTGTTCATTAGGGGGGTTGTGACATGGGCACACAGGTATCTGGGGATACCTGAAATCCTCATGACTCTCCTGATATTTTCATAATTAAACTAAGATGTTTTATTTTCAGTACAATAAATGTCAATCTAGCATAAATGAAAGTTCTTTTGGGAGATCCTCAATCATTTTTATGAGTTCAAAGGAATGTTCTGTTAAAACAGTCTGAGAACCACTGCTTTATGAAAATCACTTTGAAAGATACAATGGATTAGAGAAGGAAGAAACTAGTTAAGGGGACCAATGAAGGCTGTTGAATTAGTTCAGGCAAGAAATGATAAAGACCTGAACTAGAGTATGTGAGTCTGAAGAAGGGGACAGCTATGAGAAATGTTGAGAGAATAGAAATAATAAAATTTGGGAGACACTAATGCATTGTTGGTAGAATTGTGAACTGATCCAAACATTCTTGAGATCAATTTGAATCGGTATTCAAAGAGCTATAAAGCTGTGCATAGTTTTGATCTAGCAATACCACTACCAATTACTATTTCAGGATGAGTTTTTCAAGGTTCCCCCCCGCCCCGCCTTTGGTCTGTGTTTTCTTTAAAAAATGACTAATATGAAATATGTTTTGCATGATTCCAAATGTATAACTTATTTAAAATTGTCTGCTGTGTCAGGGAGGGGAGGGTGAGAGAGGGAGAGAATTTGGAATTCAAACTTTTAAAAAAATGTTAATTGTTGTAACATACAATAGAGAAAAATAAAATACTATTAAAAAAGGAAATGTTTAGATTTGACAACTGATGGGATTTGTGGAATGAGAGAGAATTAGGAGTTTAGGATGATATTGAGATTATAAGCCTAGATGAATGTCAGAATACTTATGATTTGATAGCAACAGAGAGTTCAAAAGAGGAGTGGTTTTTTTGGGAAAAGATAATGAGTTCTGTTTTAAGCATGTTGATTTTGAGAAGCCTATAAGACATTCAACTTGATTGTATAATAGGTAGTTGATTTGGGGCTGGAGCTCAGGAAAGACTAGGACTGGATATATTTTTTTAATTTTTAGTTTCATGTTGTAGCCAGTTAGGAGTCTATTTCCTAACTTTTTTCTTTTATTTTTGCTCTGTATATGTCTTAATTGCATTCTCTGTAAGCTTAATTGCTTGCAACATAATTGCTATATATGTCCCTCTATTTAACTGCCTTTATTTCTCCCTCCTCTTCCTATAAGTTCTTTTTCTTTTCCTTCCTTGTCTTTTGCTCCCTTTCCCCTTGTCTTTCCCTTAAAAGGATATAACATGAAATTGAAAATTGGAAAAAATCCTTGAACTTAATTTTATTTTGTTAAAAATTTTAAAACATGTGAAATGAAGATTGCATAGATCACTGAAAAAAAAACCTCTCAACCCTAAAGTAAGCTTTTTTATTTGTATGTGTCCCTCAGTAGATTCCCCATTTCTTAGAATTATTGACTCTTAAAAAGCAAAGATTCCTCACCATTGCCATGGAACCAAATGAGCTGTTTTACAAAAAACATACTGTGTTCTGCAGCAAAAGGAATTTGTGATCTCACTGATATGAAGGAGACGGATTTCCAGATAGTGACTAAGCATTTACCCTTAGTAGTATGTCCTTTTGTCAGTCAGTGGAAAAACTAACTGGAATCAAATCTTTCATCTACTTTTGAAAACTGGAAACTGGAGATAAAAAAAAATCTCCAGTTATTCTCTAGCATAAGGAAGCATAAGTTGCAACCTTTGAACTTGTAGCAACAAGATACCTTAACATTCCCATTTATATTTCAACCTCATTTACCTAATCCTGTCTCTACCAACCAATACCAAACCAACCTTAAATTCACCCACCTTTGCCCAACTAAAGGGCAATAAATGTCCTTGAAAGCAAGGGAGAGGAAGCAAGGAGTTCTTGGGGGATAGTGACTTAGGAACAGCAACAGTGACTTTGGGTGGCACCCTACCAAGTGGACTCCAATTCTGAATCTTTGGGCTGAATCTTCCCAATGAGAAAAATTAAATGAGACTCATAAATGAGACAGGAATGAAGTAACAAGGTTGGATGTACTCTGGTCTGCTTATTCTCTTGAATACCTAGAGGAGGAATATTGTGATGATGTATAGATCAGAAGTATGGTTTAGTAAAAAGAGCATCAAATTTAGAGTCAGAAGATCTAGGTTTCAATCCCATGTAACCTGGGGGCAAGTTACTTCACCACTAAGGACCCCAGTTTCTTCACCTGTGAAATGGTATGTTGATGATTTCCAAGGTTCCTTCAAATTGTAATGTTCAAATCCTAGAGTATATCCTACCAGTAGGTATATGCTAGTATATGAAGCATAAAAAAGCCTGTCTCCTCTTCCCCATGGAAGCAGAGTACAGTTTACCCAGTGAGTGGGGGGAAAAATGGGGAGCCTATAGAAATGAATTTTCTCTGACCTGGGAGCAGAGCCCCTTCATTTAGGAGGAAAGAGATGTGAACTGCAAAGAATCTTTTTGTGAGCAAATAAATTAGGACAGGTTCAAAGTTTATTGGCTCCAAAGAAATTTATGATTGGGCATATAATCATAGAATTTGATAATTTAAAGGGGTTATTCTGCTAGGTTTTAGAGGAGAGTCCTAGTGTCTATATTTAGAAAGATATAGATTCTGGGTCCATTATATAAAAAAAAAAACCTTAACAAATAGAGCCATCCCCAAAAGAGGATTTAAAACTAGAAGGCACTTTAGCTATCCTATGTGATCATAGATTTAGAGCTGGAAGAAATCTGAGAGATCATCTAATTCAACCTCATTTTATAAGTGAGTAAACTGAGGCCCAGAGACATGAAATAATGGGCTCTTCATCATACAAAAAGTGACAGGGATCATATCTAAATGCATCTCTCTGGTCCTAGATTCAGTGCTTTGCTCTATTCTACTGCTGCCTCATGGAATAGACTACTTCATAAGGCAGTGAATTCCCTAAAGTCAGATGCCGATTATCATCCAGTGGAATGTTGGGTTGGTTGTTTTTTGGTTTGTTGTTGTTGTTGTTGTTGTTGTTTTTAGGTTTTTGCAAGGCAAACGGGGTTAAGTGGCTTGCCCAAGGCCACACAGCTAGGTAATTATTAAGTGTCTGAGACCGGATTTGAACCCAGGTACTCGTGACTCCAGGGCCCACTGTGCCACCCAGCTGCCCCTACTATTTCCAATTTGCAAGAGTCTAGGGAAACCTTGCAATCCACTGGTTGGTTGATCAAACATTTGGATATTCTGGTACCTTCTGGGAATCTTGTCCATTCTGGGGAGTCAATTGCTAAATACTTAGAATATGGTGACATTATCTTATGTAAACTGTTAGCCGGTATATAAGCATGTTCCTGGAAGAATTCTCAGAGTTGAAATCTGGCACTTATGTCTGCAGTGGGGTATGGTAAGACACGTAAAAACCAGTATCTTGATATACTGATATCCACACTTCTATGAAATGACTCCCTTTGTCATCAAGGAGAAGAGAGGTTAATTACAGAACAAGAGGAAAATGAGCTCATCTTTCTGGTCCTACAGTGCAAACAATCTAAGGTTCTGTAATTTTTTTTGTCCTTTGAGTACCCTATATAGAGTCCCTGAATAATGAGGGGACATTATTTTGTACTCTGGATAGGTATTCAAAAGCAAGGGAAGCAGGATCCTAGATGGTTAGAATGAACTTACTGGAAGGGGACTTAGATAATTTTAAGTTCAATATAGATAAGGTAACTGAGTCACATAGTGACTTATCCAAGACAATGTCAAAGCAGAGACTGGAAATATGGTCTGCTATTCTCAGGAATTTTGAAAAATGCTTTGAAGGTAGTATTGGGAGAGGGAGTGTGGGGTAGGAGTGATATGTAGGAAGCCATGTTTATGGAAGATTTATCTTGTGAATGGTAAACTATCAGTCTACACATCTCTTGTTGATGGACTTAAAATACAGAATGAGACACATATTTTTGAACTTGGTAAATGTGAAGTTTTGTTTTGCTGGATTATGCATATTTGCCATGAGAATTTTATATTTCTTGTTTTAAAAAATATTTCATAGGGACAGGAAGAAGGAAAGATAAATATATTTCTTTTTACAAAACCTTTTGACTGTGGGGAAGGGTGGATTGGAGAGGACAGAAAATTGATGTGTGGAACTATGTATTGTGTGGTTTTACAAATATTTATATAGATATATATGTATATAAATCTACTTATATCTATTTACATAGATACATATCTATCTGTTCCAAATAGAGGCATTGTCTAGTGACAAGTGGAGAGGGAGAGAGGAAAACAATTTAACAAAAATTTACAAAGTACCAAAATGTTACACAAAGTACACAAAAAGTATACATACACATTTGACCCAAGCTAAAGAGACCAAAGAAAGGACAAAAAAATTTTAATGGGGAGCTGTCATTCTTTTGAGGAATGGCAAAACAATGCTATGTAAATTTGTAATATCACTGTGCCATTAGAAATGATGAAATGGGCAATTTTGGAGAAAGCTAGGAAGTTCTTTATGCTCTAATACAAAACTACAGAGTAGTTTTAAATACAGAGTAGAATTAAAAGAACAATTTATACAAAAATAACAAAATTATAGAGGAAAAGCAACTTTGAAAGATTTTAGAATTAGAATAGAATAGCAAACCATAAGACAAGAAGTCTAAAGATGAAACAGAATCAAAACTAACCAGAGTCAAGACTAAAGATAAAAATATGTGAGAGTCCTACAATTTGGGACATTGCCAATGTGGGAAATGGCTTTTTTAGACTATGCATTTGTATATTGAGGGTTTTCTTTTTGTTGCTATTGTTCAATGGTGGGATGAAGAAGGAAGAACAAATTTTAAATGCATATAAAATATATAAATATATATACTTTTTTAAAAAAGAAAAAAGAATTCATAGAATGAGATTGGTACTGCCCACATACTTAAGACAGTCCCCCTTATGAAGGCCTGGCTGAAAGTGTAGGAAATGAAATTGCATCATCAGGTCTCAGATTCAAGACTCTTCTTCTTCTGCTGTGCTGGATTTGGAGATAGTTTGGGGCAATAGAGCGGGTTAAATAGTCTGAGCTTTCTTGACTCTCAGAGAAAGAGATATCCTTCAAGCAAGAAGATAGAGACCAGCAAGGAAAATCTAGGGCTTCCATATAGCTTCATGACTCTGCCCTCTAGATACTTCCCCTTAGCTTTATGCATAATTTCATAATTATAGTTGAGTGAACAGACCATGATACCTCTTTGGAATCAGGATTATGGCTTCTGTGAAATACTCCCATATCTTTCCATTTCTAACTCCATAATAGCTGAACCCTTTTTATGAGAGGAGGATACAATCAAATTGGAAGCTTCTTACTTCTCTACACCCCCAAGAAATGAATACTGTTTTGAATAAGAGATGAAGAACTCCATGGGAAATGATTTCTGGGAAATCTGGAGTCCTTATTTCAAGACAGCCCACAAGTCATTCAGAGCTTGGTACTCTTCTACTTTGATCAAGTGAGTTAGGTATATAATCACTTACAGCCTCCTCTTTGCTGCTGGCATCCTTTTCAGTTATTTTGTGGAATTTTTTCTCCAGAACAGGCATCTTTGAGCTTTAGCTGCTCCCCTTCTGGCTTGAGTTCAGCAGTCAGTGCTTGTTGGGGATACTCACCCAATGCTAGGGAACAAAAGAGATTGGGAGAAGTCAGTATTCATTTGCAAATCAGACCTGACAATACCCTCAAAGTCTTGAGTCCCCTTACTCCCTTCTCTTCAATCTTAAGTCTAACCTAACTGTTCCTCCATAAACACTATGAGGAAAGTGGGAACAGGAATTTTTTTCTGCATTAGAAAGGGAGAAAGTAAAGCTAAGATATGTTGTGGTTTCCTTGGGTACTTACAGAAGATATGGATGAACATAGAACCCATACTGGGTTGCTATTCCAAGGACCTCATTGCCCTTCTAAAATGATGTGGGGGACTGTATCTTAGATAGAAATATTTGTGTGCCCTGAGTTTACCTAATATAATGTAGGGGAGGAGACCTGGTTTCTGGTCTAGGGTTGCCTCTAATTTTGTCTTGATTTTGCTGAGACTCAATCTTGATGGGAATTTGGAGGTTGGATTAGATGAGCTCTTATGGACCATTTAGCTCTGAAATTCTATGAGTCCAGAGCAATAACTTGGGAACCACCCAGCTTTGTCACTAATTAGCTGTATGATTTGGGATAAATCACTATGTCTTTCTGGAACTCCTTATTTGCATAAAAGAGGTGGCATCTAAAGAAAACAGATGAACTAAAAGTATAGACAAAATAATAATGAAATTAAAATGCGCAAAAGATAAAAGGTACATAGAAACAAACAAAACGCCATTGCTTTGAACATAATCTTGGTATATTCATTAACATAAATGTATGTGTTTTGTGCTTGTATTTTCACATATGATTTCATTTAAAAATTTTGTTTGTTTATATGAAGGTTGTTTTTTTGTTGAGGTTCTTTATTTTACAGTTTTAAGATAACTTTCCAATGAGAAAGTTGAACCAAAATATCTAAGCTTGCTTTAAATTCTAATAATCCCTAACTCTATAGCTTGGGATCCAAGAAACTTAAATTTCAGTTCTTATCTTTTCACTAATTGTTATATATCTTTGGGGAGATTATTTTGCCTCTCTTGAGTTAGATTTTTATGGGAGAGGAAGACCAGATTGTCTTAAAGGTACTTTCCATATATGGATATTAGTATATTCCATGGATGTATATTAGTATATATGTATGGAATTATATGATGACTATCCTATTTATCTTTGAATTACCAAATCAAATGAATCTCTATTATCCTTGCTCTTTATCCTGGGGCTCTGTAGGGGGAGTTATGGATATCTGTGAATGGGCATAGGTCATAGAATCTTAGATTTGGAGCTAGGAGAGCCCTTAGAAGTCAAACAAGCCAAACATCTATATTTTACAGATGAAGAAACTGAGGCACATAGAGGTTAGATGACTTGTCCTAGGTCATAGTTTTAGTAAGTGTTTTAGGTTGGATTTGGACCCAGATCCAGTGCTTTATTCTCTCTACCTTAGTTTTTTTTCCTTCTCTCCAGACTGCCACTAATGTTCATTGTCTTATTGAATCCTGGCCCTCTCTATCCCCTTTAAGTTTCTTACTCTTTTGACTTGGGATAAATATTTCTTAAAAGAGGCCTCATTGGTGAATTCAATCTCCCAAGTAGCTACAACTGACTGGTAAACTCTGTCTAAAGACAGACCGGACTCTGATCTTGGACAGCAGCCAGGGAGAGGGACAGAAAGGGGGCAGAAAGGAGATGGGGAGGGGACAGAGCCTGTGGCAGTCAAACCTAAATCAGGAGCTTCATGAGATTAAGTGGAGAATGCATTATTCTTGATAGATAAAGTGATATATGTTCAAGTGTGTCTAAAGGAGGAGGAAAGTCTTGGCCAGAAGCCTTAGAAATGAATGCAAAATAACATTCAGAGACAAAGGTAGCTTTGGAAAAAATAATTTTCTTCTTGTTCAAAAATTTCAAGTTACTCTGAAATAAGGTCCATCAATGCTTGTGAGTTTACATTTTGTTCCCCCTGAATTGTGAAAAGCTTGGACAAGGAAGGCCCAGCTATTCCCTCCCTCTTTTCCTCCCTTACCCTGCACCACCCTTAAGCATTAGTCCAAGGGTGAGGAAGCAGGTGGCATCAGGCAGGATTGTGAAGGCAGGGATATTTTTCTTGGGGCTGCCCTTTCCCCTTCAGTTCTTTTTCCTCCCTTTTGCCTTGCACAGAGGAGTTCAGTAAAGAGTTGCTGATTGATCTTGTTATCTTCCTCCCCATTCCACTCTCCTTATTACCCTCATGCTGGATCTCTCCCATCATAGAAGAAAACCTGATAAATTCTTTCCCTGTAAAATAGAAGTCAGTGGAAGCTTCCTTGAAAGAAATGTATTGGTGTAGAGTGGACACTTAACAAATGCTTGTTAAATGACCAAAAAAAAGTCCAACTCTCAAAGAAAGGAAATTCTAATGGTGGGATTTAAGCTGCCATAGTAGACTGGTGGAGGAGATACTTTTTGAGCAGGTTGAGTATTTTCTGATGTCACCCAAATCACACCACATGAGCACTGCCTTTAGATAAGCTGGACAACTCAGAATTTTTTAGTGCTTTGACAACAGAAGTCTTTTTGAAGATCCCTTGTAAGAAAGTATCCCTGACAGAAAAGGGATAGGCTGTATATTTTCCCATAGGTTTTCCTCACTTTCCATTGCAAAGCACATAATTTTTCAACTGGAGGGGACTTTTGAGGACATCTAATCCAAACCCCTCATTTTAATGATGAGGTAACAGAGGCCCAGAAAAGTCCTGTCCAAATGTGATACAAGATCTGAATAGAACATCCAGGATTCAGTCTAGATCTTCTGACTCCAAATCAGATGATCTACCTCATTATACTGAGTTTGCTCCCAGCATTCCATATCTATCTGTGGATGATGCAGCCTCTGTGTTTTCATAGCCATTGATATTATTTTGCCTTCTCAAGTCTTCAGATATTCCTCAAACTCTTAGTCAAACTGTGGAAAATTTTTTTATTACAACTAAAGTAAAGTTGGTTTTTAAGGTGCTTTACTAGGTGAATGTAAGGGAAATATAAAGAGGAATAATGCAATGTATGAGTTAAATAATTCTGCATCTTGTGCAGTGGGAGGGTCAATATCCCCAGAAAAGATTCCTGCAATTGCTGTAATCTAGCGACAGACTGATTGACTGGTACTGTTTCTAAGAGCTGAATGGCCCCTCTCCCTTTCTGATCCCATGTGAATAACCTATCTGGAGAATTATAGTCAGAATAGGTACTCTCAAAATGGAAAAGATTTTCTTCTTGGATTCAGATGGACTGAACTTAGAGGACCTTACAAACTCCTCTGTTAGCTTCTTCCATTCTCTATGACTCCAACCCTGGTTGTTATCTTCTTTCTCTAGCTCCTATTTAAATCTATTCAATAACCTAGAGAACATCTCTTGGAACTTTGTTAAGGCTGATTCTCCCTTTAGGTAAAATCTGACTTTGGGTTATTTGTTCCTACCATCTAGACTTCTCTTGGATTCTCTTCACCTTTCAATGCATGGAGCCCTTAGGGACACTGACTATCTATGGTTATGGAAAGAATAATGAATTTGGAGTGCTGAACCTGGAGGCAAAGGGCCACAAGTTGCTACCTGCTTACTGCAGCTTACTACCTCTGTGACCTCAGGCCAATTATTTCATCTCTTTGATCCTTTGCTTCCTCATCCATAAAATGAAAGGATTGGCATAGATCACCTCCAAGATTTTTTGCAATTCTATAACTTCTCTCAAGCAGTTTTCCTTTCCAATACCTATGGTCCATGGGACCACCATCAGTGATTTTACTCCCTTTCTATTTATGGCAATAACACACACATAATCTAGATTTGTGATTTTATGAGGATAGGAAAACTTTATTGGGTGGAAACCTTTTTCATCAATACAGACCATCATTTTTAATCTCTATTATTGCCATGGGGAGTTGTTTGTGGTTCTGAGAAATTGTGACTTGATCATAGCCATATAGTTATTATGTATGAGAGATAGTCTTGAAACTAGACCTTCCTCACTCCAAAACTTGTTCTCTATCCATGACATTAGGTTTCTTTTCATAATATAAGAATAATTGCTGATACTATATTATTATTACTACTACTACATTACTTTCCTGAGGCAATCTAAAAACATGGATTCTGGATGAATCATGAAAACTGGATTCATGCTTTTAAACACTGGTAAATCAGGAGTAGAGAGATGAATATATCAGGAAAGGAGAAGGAGAGGCAATTTGGTCTGAAAGTTTTATCTTCCAAGTCCCTAAAAGTCAAGTTTTGGCATCCCCATGGCTTTAAGATTCTCTCCCACCTCCAAGCTAGACCTCCCTTTGTTATGACATTTCCCTTTCCCCATTATACTAAAAGAAAACATCGCTATCCAACACAATTATATAGTCAATGCCTTATTTGTAATCAGGGTTCCACTCTCCCCACCCACTTCTTGGGTTCCCCCCCCAACCCTCTTCTGATACTCATAATCTTTTCCCTTTTGTCTGCAACACTGATCCTGACCAATGGTCCTATCTTCCTCCCTTCTGACTTTGTCGTTCCCTTCTGGGGAGTCTACTTAAGACTCCTCCATCTTCTTAACCCATCTTCTTTCAGCCTTATTTCCTCATCTGTAAAATTAGCATAATAATAGAATCTACCATACAGGGTTATGTGAAGATCAAAGAAATAATAGAGAAAGTACTGTAACAGATTCTAGCTATTGAAGTAGTCTTTTCCCAGTCCTCACTCTACTCAGGAAGAGAATATCTATCCAGAGAGAAGAAGGGAACGAGATCTTCTGGAATCAGGAAAGATCCTGGGGCTGGGGCAGGCATGAATCACATAGTTGGGTTTTTTTTTTTAACACCAACTTCCCCTCTTTGCCTGGACTATTCATCTCCTAATACCTGATAAGCTAACACCCAGTATCACAGACATCTTGAGTCTCGTTCCCTGTCCCTACATACAAGTGAGAGCTGCCCTAGTCATTCTACAAGTCTACCCATATCGAGGGCACAGATTGGGTGCCGAATGCTTTCCTTGGTGGCTAGAAGAGAAGTCAAATCCCTACGTGTTCAGTAGAGTCCAGGTGAAGGAAGGGAATGGATAGGTAAAGGAAGGGGGATGGACACAAGAATATCTTAAGATAGGTGTCTGACTGCTGGAACTTCCCAAAGAGCTGACACCCAGATCCTCCTGGGGCAATCTGTGAATGTCCCGCAAGCACTTCCTCCATAACATGTACAGAACTGGAGATCACCCCTAAATAAACCCCCACGTGGGACCAACGGGGACCTAGGGAGAGTCCTAAAACTTTCTCCTCTTGTCTTTAGTTCCTCCTTTACTAGGAAAGCTCTCAGATTGGACTAATAGTCCTTTCTTTCCACCCCACCCAACTCCAATCTGCTACATTCTCGCCTTACCTGGTGTAAACTGGAGCAACTGCAACCGTGGGTGTCAGAAGGCGGGTGCCAGGGTGCCAGGGTGCAGGGTTACTGGCATGCCGATGTCTGGTCAATCGCCGCAACCAGAGGAATCAGCTTTGCTCCCAAGAGCGGCAGGCTCTGTCCATGGTAGCTTGGCCCGACGCGCCGCCCAGTTCCCCGCGGCCACTGGACTGGCTGGGAGCGAGCCGGGCGCGTCTCTCCTCACTTATTCCCTCCCCTCCTCAGAGAAACCCTCCTTTCTCCTCCCCCTCCTTTCTCTCCTTTTCTTTTCCCCTCCTTCTTCCCAGACATACCTCTTGGACCTTCCCCTTTCTTTCCCCTCTTCTCGTTCTTTTCTCTACCCTGCTTCCCTGCTCCCTACCTACTTTCCCCCTTTTTCCTGTCCCTTCATTTCTCCTCACTCTTTCCTCCTCTCCCTTCCTTTTCTATTTATTTTCTCTTTCCTTCCATCTATTCTTTCTCTCTTCCCTCTTTCCACTTTTTCCGTGTCCACCTTTCCACATTCTCGAGTTTCTTCTCTTTCTCTTTCTCCTTCTCTTTCCCCTTTCCCTCTATATTTTTATCCCCTCTCTTCATCTCCTCTCCCTTGTTGCTATCTTCTCTTTCAGTTCTGGAGAAGGCTCTCAGAGCATGGGTAGATTGGCATTCAGGGGAGATCACTGACTGGTACCCTATGCTCAATCCATTGTCTCTTACAATCTCTGCCTCTGCACCTTCCCAGGATATCTTTTAGGGTCCCCATAATCAACTTTTTAAAACTTAATTGGGTAGCTGAGCATGTTGTACGAAGGGGAAGCATCACATGCAGATATATGGAAACGTAACATTTGCACATTAACACAGATAAACTCGAGTTTCATAGACTTGGTCAGGATTGGAAGAGGGTTGAAGGACAAAGGAGAAAAATAGTATTTCCTGAATTTGGATTTTAGTCTGTGTTTGCTCTCTTAGGGACATTTGCAAGAGGGGAAAAGTGGAAGGAAGTTGGGAGTTCTAAGCCAAGGGTGGGAGGTGGAATCTTGATCTTGGAGAAATCCTGAGAACCCAATCCTGGTCCCAGGACTGGATGTTGGATTGAAACAGCCATGCCTACCCCTATTTATGATTAATAGCTTTCTCAGTCTCTCTATATTTCTGCCTCTATTTCTGTCTTTGTTTCTCTATCTCTCTCTCATACACACACACACACACACACCACACCACAAACATAAACACGCCACTTAGCATAGACAACCACTCAGGAACATAGGCAGAGATATAATTCCTGCATATACCCAATCAGGGATTCACACCATATGGATACATAGATATACATTCATATAAACACATCGATTCATACATAGACACAGCTGAGCACAAATAGACACACACAAAGATACCCTAGTACACATCGATGATGTAGTGTTGGTGCTCTTCCTGTGCACAATCACACACACTGTTCTTCTAAATCTTGGGACCCAAGGATTGATTTTTATACTCCTTCCTCCCAAATTCCTAAGATTTACTGAGCCCTTTCTTTCCCAAGAGGGATTGAGGACAGAGGACTAGGGGCTCAGTGATCAGAGCCTGGGCCAACAGGATGAGCCCAACAGGTCCTGGGGGAGATATGTTGGATGCGGGAGCTCTCTGGCTGTCTCAGTACTTGCGTACCTGCCCAAAGTCCTAGTCAGCTGTCCCCGGCTCACCTTCTTAGGCCATTGCACAGGCAAGAGGCGAGTCTCTTTTCTGACAATTAGCATTATCCTCCCATTTCTTAGCCCTCCGAGACACGTTCACTACACAACTCTCAGTTTGCACACAGACCCGCAGTTATAAAGATATCTTGTTACACAACCACGCACACACACTCTAGAGAGAGAAGCATCTCAGCCCTATTCCCACCTACCTGAGGGTGTTCCCAAAGACGCAGGAAGACACGCGACACACAGACAGCAACTAAGATACTCTCCCATCCTGATACGTGGACATAACATATTACTCCCTCTTATCGAGGGGGCTCTAGAAATGTGCAGAGACAGACCTCTCCTGGAAACACACATACAAATTTGCTTTTGAAAGGTCTTGGGTCGGTTTCTTTGCCTCCTCGCTGGACCGTAACGAGGTTTTACCTTCTGCCTTTTCCTTTATTTGGACGTCTGTCATCTAGGGGAGAGGCTGTGAGTCTGAGTCTGAAACAGAGCCCCGGCCCGAGCGGGTGGCGCCTCCCCCTGGACCCTGCCCCGCTTATCCCAGGTCTTAGACCATCAACCGACTCGGAGCGAGGGGCTCAGATGCCACATACTCTATCGAGACTGAAAATCCCGGTGTGAGAGAGTTTTTCCTAGGAGGAAAACTAGACCGTGTACATTGTGTGGTCATTAATGTCTCTGAGATAGTTCAGAAGTGTTAAATACACTTGCGTTTTAAGGGTGTGTGTGTGTGTGTGTGTGTGTGTGTGTGTGTGTGTGTGTGTGCAGGGGCTGGGCTGGCGGGGGTGGGGGGCGCTTCTGCACAATGCTAACTGTCTTCTCCCGTAACAGGAGACGCCACTGAGCTACGGTGGGTGCTTCAGAAAGGACTGCAGGAAGCAAAGCTTAGGAACCGGTGAGGATGGAGGAGTTTAGGGGCATGGGTTCCGGGGCCTGGTTTGTGGGCACGAGGTGGAGAGCAGGTTGTGGCTGTGAGAAGCGGGGGTGCAGGGTAGGGAAGGGGGATACAGATGTGGACAGGCTGCAGGCGAGGAGGAAGCCCTTGGTGACTTGGGCTTGAATGTAGCTTGTTATACGTGGCAGGGCAGGAGGAGTGAGTACGGGGCATATATGTGACCGTGGTGTGTGTGTGTGTGTGTGTGTGTGTGTGTGTGTGTGTGTGCGTGTGTATGCGTGTGTGTATGTGTGTGTGTGGTGTGCGCGCGCGCCCCGCGCGAACGCAAAAAGAAGGGGTGTCGGTGTGAAGACAAGTATGCGAGAAGCCAGCACGTGGGCACTAGGATGTATGTGTTGGGGGGTAGGATGGGGGGCGGCGCTAGTGAGGCTGATCAGTAGAGGAACCAAAGAAAAACTGTTCCCGGAGTCAGTCTCGGGTAGACAGAAATGATCGCAGGAGAGACTTTGGGCTTGTGAGTCTCTAAGTACTAACCGAAACCTCCTTATTCTTCTTTGCCTGCGATCTTATAGGGTTCGGCGTGTGTGTGTGTGTGTGTGTGTGTGTAGAAATCATTCCCACCCGTTCCCTTCCAAGAGGCAGCCAGAACGTGGCCTCCCTCCCAACTTTTGAGTTTAAGTGATGGCAGCGCAGGGGGACTGTGCGAAGTCACCAGCTTCACTTTCTCCCCCGGCACCGTCTGGGGCCCGTGTCCAGAAACGGAGCAGGACGGCTGGAGATGACCGCGGATGCAGCGGGAGACCTTAGTCTTTTAAAGCTAAGGTCTTTAGCTGGTCTGCTGGACGGTGGCAACGCCCATTCAAGGATTAAGGCCAGTAAGAAAGAAGGAAATGAAGCAAGGAACGACCCCTTTTGTGTAGTCAAAAAAAAAAAATGAACCTGGGAAGGAAAGCCTCTCAGAGTTGGGCCAGCTGAGACCAGTTAAAGACCTTGGTTTAAAAAGCCAAGCTCTTCCACTGAATCCGCGGCCACCCCCAGGCATCCTGAGGCTTTATCTTGCTTCGGAACCCGGAGGGCTCCCGAGGAGGAAGCGAGGCTGGTGCGCTTTGCGCAATCCTCCCTCACGTCGCTCCAATTGACTTGCACCTCATAGAGCATCACCTGCCTGAGGTCCTGGTCCTCTTTCACGAACCGTTTGGAAAAAACGACAACCCTAACAAGCTGCATTGTGAATTAGAAACCTAGCAATGAAGGCGGCCTCGGTATATACACTATTTATTGAGTTCCTCTCCCTGCACATATAACTCGAATGATATTACACGGGTTTTGGTCCCCCCTGCACGGAGATACACAATATGTCACACGCGGTTTATGGGTTGTTGGGTTTTTTTTTTCAAATTCGAACAAACTTTTGCACACATAGACTCCAGCTAAGTGGGATTGGCAGAGGTCAGAGAAGCACCCCACCCACTCCCGCCGGGAAGCTTCAGGGCTGAGGAGGAAAGGGTGAGTTGTCTTGTCCGGGAGCGTGGATCCAGAAGACCGAATAGGAACCACGTCTCCAAACTACAGAGGAGATCGTTCCCCGCGCCAGTCCCGAACTCTTGGCCTGGCCGGTAAAGGGACCGGGTTGGGGCGGGGGGGGGGGGGGGAGAAGTGGGCCTGGGTCACATCTGTGAGGCAGCGGAGCTAAAGGGAAGGGAGACATCGAGGATCACAAACTGCATACGCTGGGGAGGCGTCCTGGGAGGAGAGAGGGAGACACATCGCACTGACCGGGCTGTGAGACCCTCCGAGCACCACCCACCCAGCCTAGGCAGGGTCGCGGGAGTTGGTTTTCTTTAGCTTAACCCTTCACGTATCAAGTTTCGAAGCAAAGGAGGAGGCGGAGGGACAAGGGGGGGGGGGGGTTCCAGGTCTTTCCCTGGGACGCTGCTCCTGAATCTTTTTAACTGTCCTCGTAGTCGGAGGACTCTTCCCCGGACAGCGCCCCGGGCCGGCTCCGGCCGGAGCCTCCCCCCTCCCATCCCGGGGAGCCCTCCCCTGCGGGGGGCAGGCCGTGGCGAGGCTGGGCTCCGCCGGAGCGCTCCTCCAGGCGGATGGTGTCGTAGAGGCCCTTGGGCGGCTCGTCCAGAAGGACGTCCTGCTCGGAGCGGGACGGCGTCAGGGAGCAGACGTTGCGGAGGAGCAGAAGCACCGGCGCGTAGAGCAGGTTGGCCAGGCCCATGCCCAGGTTGAGCTGCGGAAAGCCGAGGGTGTGCACGATCTGGCCCGCCACGATGGGCCCCAGGGCGTAGGCCACCGAGTAGGAGATGTCCGCGATGGCGTAGACGCTGCCGTAGACGGAGACGTGGCGCACGTCCACCAGGAAGGCCAGCGTGGGCAGCAGCGCCGTGTCCACCAGCGCGATGCCGAAGCAGATGCCGCACAGGGGCACCACCAGCTGGCCGAAGGTGCGGCAGGCCGGCACGGTGCAGGAGCTGGCCCCGATGACCACCAGCCCCAGGGCGCCGTAGAACCACTGCAGGTGCGGGTAGCGCGCGGCCAGCTTGACCGTGAGGTAGACCCCCAGCACGTGCGGGAAGAAGGCCGGCAGCCAGGTGAGCCCCATCTCCCACTCGGACGCCCCCATGCGCTCCCGCATCCAGTTGGCGATGGTGGGCTCCAGAAAGGCCAGGGGGATGTTGCAGGTGGTCAGGGCGCCGGCCACCACGGCCACGTACGGGTCCAGCATCAGCCGGTGGATGGGGGTGCCCACGGGCAGGTTCTCGCGCGCCCGCACGGAGAAGGGCTTGGCCACCAGCAGCAGCAGCAGGCCGTCCAGCAGGGAGACGGCGGCCAGCACCAGGAAGGGGTAGCGCTTCCCGGCGAACTGGTAGAGGACGCCGCCGAAGGGGGGCGCGGCCAGGCTGCCGAAGCTGATGAAGGCCAAGGCCACGCCCAGGGCGCGGCTGCGCTCCGGCTCCTCCGGGTACTTGTCGGCGATCATGGCGATGCCCGACGTGTCGGCGAAGGCCGAGCCCAGCCCCTGCAGGCTGCGGGCGGCGAAGAGCGCGGCGTAGTCCTCGGCGAAGGCGAAGAGCACGGTGGAGGCGAACATGACGGCCAGCCCGATGAGCAGCGGCGCGTCGTAGCCCACGCGGTCGATGAAGGGCCCGCTCAGGGGGTTCACCAGCAGCTGCAGGATGGCCTTGGAGGCGAACAGCACCCCGATCTTCACGTCCTCGCTCTCCGAGGCGGAGGGGGGCCCGGGCGGGGCCGGCGAGGCGCCGCTGCCGTTGGCGGCCGCGGGCGGCGTGGGCCCGGGCTGGGGGCGGTCGGGCGGGCGCTCCCCGCCGCCCCCGTGCAGGCCCGCGATGTAGACGGGCACGATGGGCACGATGACCATGTAGAGCATGTTGTCCAGGAAGAGCGCCACGCAGACGATGACCAGGACCAGCCGCCGCTGCCGGGGGCTCTCCCGCAGCGCCGAGCCCAGGCGCCGGGTGCGCTCGCCCACCGCCTCCGACAGCTTCCCCGCGGCCGCTCTGGCCAGCCCCACGGGCGCCGCCATCCTCCCCTCGCGGCTCCGAGGGCACCCCCCCCTCCCCGGCGGATGCTTCAGCTCCGAGGAGGAGCCCGAGACCCGCGGGGCATGGGCGGGAGCAAAGGCGCGGGCGTCCGGGGGTCAGCGGGAGCCTCCGGGGCTCAGCCGGCGCCCGGGGCGCCTAGGCGGGCGATGTCCAGATGGTCCGGAGAGAGCGCGCGGGCCGCAGCCTCCTCGTGCGCCGCCCGGAGCAGGGATGCTCGGGTCCGACCGGGCGGCCCTCTCCTGCCCCGCAGCCCTGCGGCGCACGGGGCCCGGGGGAGCTGCGCGCCCTAGCGCCGAGGGCGCATCTCCGGCGGGGCCCGAGACCCGTGCGCTCTGCCCTCCGCCAGGCAGCGCCGAGCCGGCTTCTGTTGCCCCAGACACAGACCCAGGTGCATGCTTCTTGTTTCTCAACTCTCACTTAGCGGCCCCCCTCCCCTCTGCCCCCTCCCCTTTCCTCTTGTCTCTTCCCTCCCCCATCTCCATCTCCATCTCCGTCTCCGTCTCCGTCTCCGTCTCTCTCTCTCTCTTTTTTTTTTTTTGGCTCCCACTTGGGGCTGTGACGCGGCGAGTTCCGGCCCCGAGTGGTGCCCGGGTCTGCTTGCGTCTGTTCATTCTAATGCGGCACATGGAGGGGCCGGAGCCAATGGAGGGCCAAGAGGAGAGAAGCCCTCCTCCACTCCCTCCTCTACCCCCCCAACCCCACCCCGCCCTGGCCCTGGCCCCTCCTCCATCCTTTCTCCACGGGATTTTAAACTGGGTGGGGGAAAGGCGGGAGAGGAGGGAAGGCAGGCAAGAAGCATTTGTTTGAAAGGGAAGACCACATTTCTTCCTGCCCCCCCCCCAGACCCCCACAGGGTGGGGAAGAAGGTGAGGGAGTAGATGTGGATTAACTTGAGGGCTTCTCCCAGAGGAAGAGAAAAGAGGCAGCCTCTGGGTACCTGAGACGATAGAGTGGCTTCTGGAGGAGAAAGTGACTTCTTGGTCTCGGGCACCTGGCCCTGGTACTAGCCTGAATGCCGGCCAATGCCCGGCATTTGCTCAGTTCTAGCTTCCCTGGCTCCCTTCATCTTCCTTGGAATTCCTTTCCTGGTCCCTAACCTCCATTATACGCAATGTTAGTGCCTTCTCTCTAAAGTGACCTTTCATTTACACTGTATTTATTTTATTATCTACACGCACTATAGATTGTGGGTATAGATGTGTGTGAGTATCTAGTATGCACATAGTTATTTGCATGTTAGAACATGCAGCAGAATGTGAGCTCCATGGAGGCAAAGATCACAGTATTTTTGCCTTTGTTGGTAGCCCTAGCTCTCTGACTCATAGTAGGCTCTTAAGTGATGCCCGTAAGCCTAGAACCGGATCGGAGATCGGGGAGATCTGGAGCGATAGAGACCAGTAGATCCCAGTTTTTCCCCTGCCCAGAGGGACTGGGTGGTGAAGGACGAGGATCCCTAGAGACGGGTTACCGGAATTGGTGGCTCAGGGGAGCTTGCTTTCCCCTGGCCCTCGGGGGCCGTCCTCACGTCCATCATCCTCACATCCATCACACCTGCATCTCGCTCCCCGGGAGCGGCAAGTGTCCCGAGCTGGGTTTCTGTCTGCATGAATGTCCAGCGTCTCTGACAAAAGAGCGCAGAGGGGAGTGGGGGGTGGAGGTGGAGGCTGATCGGTGGCCCTCACCATTAGTCCCTGAAGGGACCCAATTCAGCCTCCAACTCATCACCCATCGCAAGGCTGCAGGCTTCTTTGGACACCGGCGCTTTGGGTGTCTGGGCACGATTTCCGAGCAGTGGCGAGGCGCTTGGCGACAGGCTGTAGTGGTCCAGCAGGACGAGTTGTACCTCGACTAAGATCCCAGAGGTGCTGATCCCTCTCCCACTAAACGGTGTGTCTGGAAATGTGTGTGTGTGTGTGTGTGTGTGTGTGTGTGTGGCCAGTTTTTGGATAATCGACAGATTTTCTCCACACCGACCCTCTCCTCCAGGACCCCAATCCTATTAGGGTCTGAACTGGGCGCCCCAGAGTCCCTCTTCCCCTGACCCTCCTTTCCATTCAGGCTTCACCACCCCCTAGTCTCTGCTCCCAGATGTGTGTATCTCCGGTATTGCATTGAGCCAGGGTCCAGGAAGGGAAGACTGGGCTGTCTGGGTCTCGAGAAATGGCAGATCTCCAGGGACCAAAACGAATCCTCTCCAGAACCTCTCCAGATTTCCTTGCAAAATAGTCGGGGTGGGGGAGTCTGGAGCTTCCGGGGTGTGAAGAGAGCACCACTCCGGCTTAGTTTCAAGCCTTAGTCTCAGATTACTCTCAGGTAGCACTTTTGTGAAACTCCCTGAGCTGTCCAGTGCCCTCTAACCCTTCCCCCATTCCCTGCTCCCATTGCTCATTGAACCTAACATGGGGGGGGGGGGAGGCGGCGGCGGGAGGGCAGTCGAATCCAGACCTTTGGGGAAACTCCCAGTGGAAACTTTCTCCGCCTGTGTTGATCCGCAACTTGTCTGTAATTTATAGTCTTCAAATTGCGTGGTGTATTCCAAGAGGTTAAGTGACTTGTGTATGTTCACACAGCCCAATAGTCTCCATGCATTATTAAACAACTGCCAAGTACCAGAGACTGTGCTAACCACCGGGGCGGGGGGCGCAGAGACAAAAAATGAGATAAGTCTCTGCCTGGAGGAACTTGCAATATCCAAAGCAAATGCAAGCTGATTTGGGGAGAGGGGGGCAGAGAGGGGGAAAAGCTGGATGGGATTTGTATCAGGAAAGGCTTATATTAGTCAAGCAGTTATGAAAATACTTTCATGGCTCCAGTCACCATGTAGACTACTAATTTTGCAGAGAAAGAAGGCTGTCCCTGACTTCATGGAGGTCATATTCTAATGGGAAAGACAATACATAAGCTATAGATGGATGCATGGATGGATTGGTGGATGGAGGGGATGGGGTCAGGGGGAGAAGGGTAGACATACAAAGGTCTCCAGCAAAAGATGGGATTTTAATTTAGTCTTCAAAGGAGCCCAGAGAGGAAACCAGGAATTCTGAGAGTGTGTGTGTGTGTGTGTGTGTGTGTGTGTGAGACAGACAGAGAGAGAGAGAGAGAGAGAGAGAGAGAGAGAGAGAGAGAGAGAGAGAGAGAGAGAGAAGCTAGGACATGACTCCCAGAACTGGATCCCTGACCCCAAGATCTGCCTTCTCTAGTTCACCATGATCCTCACTATATAAAAATAACAGTTGATATTTAGATAGCATCTTAAGGGTTGTGAAGTACTGCCATGCCTTATCTCATCTGATATTCACAACTGTGAGTGACATTATTCTTATACCTTTTTATATAAAGGAAGAAAATAAGTCAATCTCTCCAAGTGATTTGTTTATGGACATAAAACTAGTAAAGGTTTAATTTCAAAGGACTTAGAGCAGAACTTTTCTTTCTCATCCCCATTCTACAGATGAGGGAACAGAAACACAGAGACATTGAGTTCTAGACTCAGAGGTCATTCAATAGTTAAGAGCAATTTGTTTTTTCTCCTCAAAGACTGTACAGTCCTTGGGAATAAGGACAAATTAATAATAATAATAATAATAATAATAATAATAATAATACAAAGTCAGATTTAGAGAGCTCTCGAAAGTTTACAAATTGCTTTCTTCACTACAACCTTATGAGATAAGAAGGTCATGTAAATTAAGTAAGGAGGAATTCTATGAAGACTTTTGGATTAATTTATTTATTTTTTGAAGAGATTGGGCTGGATAATCTCTAAAATGCCTTTCTCCCCCCCCCTTTCATCTTTTTAAAATGTCAAATTATTTATTTAATTTATTCCCATGGTACCTTTCCACTGGAAATTCATTGATTTAATAACTGCATTATCATGCATAAGAGAATTCTTGCTGGACTTGATATACCAAACTGCTTTTACTAGAGGTTTTCTTTCTTGGGAAAGAAAGAAATCTGTTTAGGGAGACTGCTTTTGCATTTTAGACAATCTCACTTTTTTTTCTTCCTTGGCCAGAGGGGTTTGGAACATCACAAGATACTAGTTCTCAACTTTAATGAAATGTACAGGGCAGATAGAACTCCATAATAATAATAATAATAATAATAATAATAATAATAATAATAATAATAATCTTTTTATAGCCCCATGGTTTACAAAGCTTTGTATGTATTACCTTATTTGTTCCTCTTAAAAATTGTTAGGTAGATGCTGTATCTCCATTTCACAAATAAGAAAATTGACCCTGAGAGAGATTAAATGGCTTGCTTAGATCACTAAATTTAGATACTACAGTTTCTGAGGTAGAGTATGATCCCAGATCTTTTCTCACTCCCCAGGTCCACCATTCCACTATACCTCCCTGCTTCCTCCTTGCCTTACTTCCTTTACTTGGTCAGAGCCATTGTCTCCAAGCTCTCAAGCCCCTATCTGGGAAAAGAAGGAAGAACAGGATGGCAAGGTGGGTATTGTTATTCTGTGCACTACCCTGGCTAGCCAACAACAGTGAGGTCATTGGAAAGTTGGCTTCCAGCCCTGGCCTGAAAGAGATGCACTGAGGGATGAGGTGATGGAAAGCACTGAATCAGGGCTAAAAGACAGGAGCATTTCTCTCCCCCCCCCCCCAACTTGGTGCTGAACCACTCTAATCACCTAAGTGCAACAGCCTGGAAGAGAAGACTTCTCCCACTTCTGTAGCTGGCAGCCTGCTCGGACACTTTTTGACATTTCCCTCCTTGGCATTTGCCCACCCTGGAGGGACAATGTGAAAAAAGCACTCTGCTAGGAGGTAGGAGCCAGACCTGCCTGCTCTGATGAATTCTGTGGTCTTGAACAAGGACGAACTCCCCCTGAGCCTGTATCACATTAACCACAAAATGGCTACATATTTTTATTATTACATCATATTTATTTATTCATTTATATTGCAATATATTTGAATTATTATATTACAAGGCAATATTTATGTGACATACATGTAATGTTCATAATGTAATATATTGTGAAATTTATATTACATTATATAGTTAATAATAATAAATTAAACCCAAAATTAATATTTGTTATTTGAAGGTAATATTTATTTGTCAGGAGGCAGGAGTCTTAAAACAAATTATAACTTCTAGCAATCACATCTATTGGGATAAGACCTTGACAGACAGTTCATTTCCTTAAGGACAAGGACTAAAGCCTTGTAATTACTACCTAATTACTTCCTATTATTATATATTACTTTCAGTCCTTTACAATTTTTGCTTATTGCTGTTTTCTAAGGCCAATTTCAAGCATCTTGAGGAAAGAGATCATTTTCACTTGAATCTCTGACTAGGTCTAGACCTATCAGATGTATTTTGTATAGGTATTGGTTGATTGGAGAGTCATATCTACCATCCATCATCATCACCATCACCCCCACACACTGCCATCATCATCAATTAAAGTTATTGAATCTTTTAAAATTAAATTTTATTCTATTAAATGAAAACTGTCTATTCTCCCTCTCACTTCCCTTTACCAACCTCCCTTAGAGAAATCAAGAAAAAAAAATTCTCTGTATAAACATGCATTAGCAAGTAAAATAAGCCCTCAGATTGGTCATGTCTAGAGTGTCTTCATCTACACTCTGAATCCTTTCTTCCAGGAGATGGATAGCCTTGACACATCTTTAGCCTTTAGTACTATGGCTGGTCATTGTGTTGATTCAAGTCTCTAATAGTTTCAGAGGTGATTGTCTTTACAATATTGTTGTTATTGCATAAATTATTCTCCTGATTATGTTCAGTTCAGTATGCTTCAGTTAATAGAACTTTTCTTAAGCCATCCTCTTCATAATTTCATATAAATAAGACTATTCCTTCATATCATATACATATCTCGTTCAGCCATTCTCCAGCTGATGGGCAGTTTCCAATTCTTTGCTACCACCCAGCAGATCAATCAATCATTAAACATTTAAGAGTCTATGATCTTCTAAGCACTAAGCAATAGCTAGGCCCCAGGGTTACAAAGTTCAATGAACTTTCAATCTAAATAAGTTTATAAATATGAATATTTTTACACAGTTCTTTTTCTTTGATCTCTTTTTGGGGATTTAGATCTAGTATTGGTATATCCTAGGTTAAAGGGAAAGCATAATTTAATAGCTTTTGGGCAACTGAATTTCTTTCAAAAATGACTGGATCAATTCACAGCTTCATCAGCAATACATTAATATACCTGTTTTCCCACAGCACTGCCAGCATTTGACATTTTCCTTTTTTGTCAACTTGTCAGTCTGATGACTGTGAGATAGACCCTCAGAACTTTTAAATTTGAATTTCTCTAATTATTAGTGATTTGGAGCATTTTTCATTATTACTAATGATATCTTGGATTTCTTCCTCTGAAAACTGCCTATTGATATCTATGGTCATTTATCAATTGGAAGATTTTTCATATAAATGTAAATCAGTTTCAACTCTGAGATATCATTTTATATCCATCAGATAGTTAACTTCCTTCCTTCCTTCCTTCCTTTCTTGCTATCTTTTCCCCTTCCTCCATCTTCCTTCCCTCTCTTCCTCCTTCAACTTTATGAGTTCATATCTGGTCTTACCGATGTGTGACCCTAGGTAAGTCATTTAACTGTCTCAGTTTCCTCATGTATAAAAAGGAGCTGGAGAAGATGACAAACCACTTCAGTATCTCTGCCAACATAACCCCAGTGGGGTCATGGAGAGTCAGACACACTGAAAAAATAACAAAAACTCCCACACCAAATAATTTGTTTGGCATTTTGGAGGCGCTTTAATATAGGTTTATGAAATGGAATGGGGTGAATATATGTGCACCTACACACTGTCTCATGATTGCAGTCGTTTCAAGCTTTTTCCTAATCCTTACCCTCTTACTAAAAACACTATGATTCACCACTGGAAAGTATGGGAAAGCATAACACTACATTAGTGAGGTTATCATTGCTATCTCCAGAAGGAAACTAGATTTTGTCCACATTTCTTTTTGGAATTTTAGCAAAAGGAAATCCCTCTAAAGAGGAAAACTGCAAAGGAAATAAGAATTTATATTCATGGTCATGAAACTGACAGAAACATATAATGGTAAGGAAGCTGAGCTGGCAATAAGACGAGATTGTAAAATCTTTATTTTGCTGTGACCCCATCACTGCATATTACTGTGCCCCTAATGGCTCTAAAGAAACCAGCTCCCACCTAGACAGAAATAAGATTATCTTAGGCTATTGGTGTGGTTTGCTTTGCTGTTCTCTTGACTATATTTTTAAGGGGGAATAACTACTAAAATCCTACAACACAAGTTGCCAGAAAATATTAGAGGTCAGTTAAGGAGAAAGTTTCCAGAAAGAAGATAAAACAATGAACCTATTTTCCCCTTAGGGCTTTTTATTTTCAGAGTTCATAATTATCCTTAAGAATTTTATCAGAAGACCTCTCTTGGCCTCCACTTAATTCCTCTTCTCTCAATTCTCCCTACCTAGGGAGCAATCCCAAAGGTCAGGTAAGTGTCTTGGGATCTTTTAAGGTAGAAATGGTCTAAGTAAATTAAAGCTCAATTAACTGGAATGCTTGGGGAGTGGACTATCTTGGGTCACTGAATTTTCTGGGCAACCTTTTAAGCATTGCACCAATTTTATTTTCACCTTTGTATTAAAATTGTATCTTGTTTTGGTGCCCCAGACTACTCCCCCACCCCAGTCAGTATAATAAATAAGTTTTTATATATAGTCAGTTTAAATGACCTATGGTAGGAAATAAGATAACAAGTCATGTATAAACTGTCTCAAAGATCAGAGGAGCATATTTTATAAATTGTATCATAGAGTAACCAAAATTCACATACTGGTAATATGTACTGGCTTCAGACATTTACTAGCTGTGTGACCCTGGACAAGTCACTTCATCCTGTTTGCCTCAGTTTCCTCATCTGTAAAATGAGCTGGAGAATGAAATGTCAAACCACTCCAGTATTGTTGCCAAGAAAACCCCAGATGAGATCAATAAGGATCAGACAGAGTTGAGACGACTGAACAATATGTGCCAAATCAGGAGAAGTTATCTTGGCACTACTTATCAAGGTTTCTGGTCCTATTTTATATGTAAATTCTGGAAAAAATTCAGACTGCCACAGTTCCAGACCCATAGAACACTTTGAGATGATGATTTTGAAATTTTATCAATAACTTTGAGATGATTTGGCTATGTTAATGTATCGATCCCAAAATGGCACAGATAGGAGTTAGTCTGCTTGTCCAAAAAAAAAATGAAAAAATACTCAAATTCCACCCCTTCTCTCAATTTTCATTGGGTTCTTGCTACTGAGACCACTCAGTAGCATTAACGATACATAGTTATATAAGTGACATTCTCTGCCTCTTCCTCTCCCTGTCCTTTTTTCATGCTGCCAGCCTTCCTTTATTATCTTATCCACAATTCCCCTGCCATCTCCTCAGGACTCCTGTTGAGCTTGCCTCTTTACCTTCTGTGGTTATTAAAGTGTAATTGCCACTCATTTCCTATGACCATTCATGGTCTTTCCTGACAAATACCCAAAGAATCAGATGTGCTTGTCCTCATTTCATAACTTCATAATCAATCCAACATTTTTTGGGGGAAGAATTGTTGTAAATTGTTTGATCCTCTCTTCCTACCATTATAATTACAATTTGATGAATGTTTGGTTGACTGACTGTGAATGAATAAAAATAACGTGGCCTTCCCCAACTGTGTTATCAGGGTAAGCCATTTAGCTCAGGAAACAGCTTCTTCATTTTTAAAATGAGGATAACCATACCTGCATTGTGGCAAAGTAATCTATAAACTTTAAAGTGCCATGTGTACACAAATTGTTAATATTATTTCTTTGACTATCTTTTAGGGTCCCAGAGTCAATACCAAGAACCTCAAGACACAGTCTAGGAGTTGTTTTCTTGACAATATTTAGACTCGTTTTTTTCTTCCATCAAAAATTGAGTATGAAGGGGAAAATCTAGTCTATTGAATTCTGTTGAATTGAGATTTTAATAAATCTACAAGCATTTACTAAGATTTTATTGTGCCAGAAATGTATTGGTTTCTGGGGGATACAAAGGTTATAAATAAAATAATGCCTGCCATCAAGGAACTGATCTTGGAAATGATAGCTATACATACAATTATGTATGATGTCCTTATATCATGGGAATGTATAAAGATACAAAATATGTAAAAAGTAAAGATAACTTTTAAGGGGGGAAGAATTAATTATTAGGGGAGGAATCAGGAAAATCCTTTTTCAAAAGTATTTTGAGCTAAGCTTTAAGAGAAACCAGGCGTTTGAAAGGCAGAAGTGGAGCTGGCGAGTAGGGAATGGCTTCCAGGTATATGGACGGTCGGCACAAAAGTGATGGGTGATGAAGTGTCTGTTGTGACATTTGGCAAGCTACTTGAAGAAAGAGGGTAGAATTATTTTGTTAGGAAAATGATTAAGCCTAAAATGATGGAGATTTATAGAAAGCATGATTGGGGGTTTCTGTCAGATCCTCTTAATTCTAGTGCCTTCCCTATGTCAAGTGTTTTCTATTTACCTGCACATAGCTTATTTGTATATATTTTCTTGTGCATGGTCTCCTCCATTAGAATATAACCTCCTTGAGGTCTAGGACTGTCTTTTGCTTTACTTTGTATTCCTCAACATTCAGTATATTTGGGTACTTAATATATAGTAGGTGCTTAATAAATGTTTGTTGTAACTGTTACCTAGAGATTTCAAAAAGTGCAGTGGCAGATCGAGTCCAATTATGTTATTTAAATTAATGAAGCCAATTTTAAATGGCAACAATTTATTTAAAAACAACATACATAATAAGCATACATATTATAAAATATTAATGGATATTTGAATGCTATATACATTATTAATGGCTACCCATGAACACACATAATGAGCATTGTTATATAGATACCCAACATTACCACTACTCCCTTTGCCAATTTTAGTTCCTATGCTAGACAGGGTAAGTTAAGGATGAGAACTCTCATTTCAAGACAATGCTTCCTGCTTCCATTGGGAATGTACAAAGGATTTCTTGACTGATTTCAATTTTACAAAGGCTTGTACAGAAGATGGGAGATAAGGCAGATGATTATAAAGTATGTCATGATTCTATTAGATTAACGTCTGAAGTGCTTAAGTTATAAACTATTTGAGGCTT